>NC_050465.1:67282287-67441201 GCF_903995425.1 Onychomys torridus
ACTGAAACTCAAGTAAATAATATTTCAGTAAAGATGTGAAATAGTTTGTGCCCATGAGATGTGCCCTACAGTAGGTGCCTCACCTGATTCTTTAGTCTGAAAGGAAATGTTTCTAGAAGCCTAATTTTGAAAGAAGAATGAAAAGCCAAAGACAATGTCATATACACATGGAAGTCTAAAATATATCTGAACAATTTCTGTAAGACTGCTGGTTTGTTTATATGAAATAATAAACTATGCATTTTCTAATATAGAAGAAACCATATGCTACTGATAGCAAGAAATATGTATGTGGCAGGGGTTAAGTCACTGATTCATACCTCATCTGTAAAATGGTAAACTCTTTTAGGTAGACTATGATAAATTAAGGATGCATATTGTAATATCTGGAATAAGTGAGCTTTAAAAAGGAAATTGAGGTGAGAGAGCCAACAAAACAATAGAAAAGGTTAAAAACAACTAAAAATTTTCCAGTAAGTCCTAAATGATTGAAAAAGAAGATTAGAAGAAGTAAATAAATAGAAAACAAACCATGAAAGAGGTTATGTGAGCAAATTGCCACAGCAACTGAGCTAATGCAGATGGACTCTAGGCCAGCCTTCATCTCCCCTGCTTCCTCTGCTCTATGTTCTTGCATGACCCCTCCCAGCCCAAGTGTTTCATCCAGTAACAACAGCAAAGGTGAAGAAGGTGTGTGGTGGTTTGAATGGGAGCTATCCCCCATAAAGGACATTTGAATACTTGGTTCCAGCTGGCAGCATTGTTTGAGAGGGTTATTGAAGTTTTAGGAGGTGACATTTTGTAGAAGGAAGTAGGGCAGGCTTTGAAGTTTTATAGCTTGCCCCCACTTCCCCTTCTGCTTCCTTTGTGGGAGCATAATGTATCAGCAGGCTTCCTGACTGCCAAGGCTGAATGCCTTCACACCATGATATGCTTTTTGGAACTATAAGACAACATAAACCATTTCCTCTCTAACATGCTTTTTGCTAGGATAGTTTGTCACAGCAACAAAAAATGTAGCCAAGATACACTCCTGTGATGACACTGTGTCCCATGGGTTCTATCTTGTTATTGCTTTCCATTTAGAGACTTCCTCTTGGCTAGGGTCTCATAGGAAGAGCCATGTTTGCTGAGGAATGTACTGAATGTTGTGAATATGTGTTGTTCTGATTGGTTGATAAATAAAATGCTGATTGGCCAGTAGCCAAGCAGGAATATAGGTGGGATAAACAGAGAGGAGAATTCTGGGAAAAGGAAGGCTGAGTCAGCAGATGCCAGCCTGCCATCCAGGGAGCAGCATGTAATGGCACACAGGTAAAGCCATGAAACACCTGGAGACATATAGATTAACAGAAATGGGCTGAGTTTAAATGTAAGTGCTACTCAGTGGTAGGCCTGAGCTAATGGCCAAGTTTTAATTAATATAAGCTTCTGAGTGATTATTTTATAAACAGCTGTGGGGTCCATGGGGCTGTGCAGGACTGGAGAAAACTTCAGCTACACATGTTGGGAGACTCACATGTGAAGTAGGCAATAAATGCCTCTGGGACGTGACACAAACCCCCAGTCAACAATAGAAAAAAAAGTTGCAGCACTCCCTTCTACAGTGGCAAGAAACATGTTCCACAGAAGCCATCACAGAGATTGGAAGCTGATACACTCCCAGATGAGCCTGCAGTCTGGCATACAGTCCTTGAGCCACCTTGATTTGAAGCTCTGGGAGGCTCAAATTAGATCATTCTGCTGTGCCAGGCACATACCCACACATTTTTGTTTGTTTTGCTGTGTAACAGTTTACTATGTAAAAGTGGGTGATCAATACATATATAAATGACTAAATATTTCATGTACCAAGGAGAGATTGTTAGGGAAAAGGTAACTTTGTACTTTCTTGAATGTAATTAAAAACAATCTTATTGAGTCCAGTTTGTACTGCCCACATATTCATGGTGTGGGGCCATCTGATAGAGCATATTCAACCAAACAGGAGCCATATCCTTAAATAAAACTGATTCTCCCTTCCCTAGAAGTTATTAGCTGTCCACAGCTGCTGCTTCATTGAGGAGTGGGGGCTCATGAACCTCTTTCCCTCTGTGCAATAATGTTGAGTAGTTTGACCTTGTATAGGTCTTATACAGCCAACCATAGCTGCTCATAGTTCATGAGAGCAACAGACCCTTTCATGTTCAGAAGACAATGTTTCATTTTTGTTCTTCTCTATAACAGTTTTTTGTTTGTTTTATTTAAGACATTTTTTTTATTCATTTTACCTACCAACCACAGATCCCCTTCTCATCCCTCCTCTTGCTCCTCTTCCCCCAGCCTTCCTCCCCAACCTACCCTTATCCCCTCCTCCAAAAGGATAGGGGCTCCCATAGGGAGTCAGAAAAGCCTGGTACTTCAGTTGAGGCAGGACCAAGCTCCTCTCCCCTGCATCAAGGGTGAGCAAGGTGTCTTACCATAGGTAATGGGCTCCAGAAAGCTTGGTCATGCACCAAGGATAGATCCTGATCCTGCTGCCAGGGGCCCCTCAAACAGACCATGCTACACAACTGTCTCTCATATGCAGAGGGCCTAGTCCAGTCCCATGCAGGTTCCATAGCTGTTGGTCTAAAGTTCATGAGTTCCCATGAGCTTGGTTCAGTTGTCTCTGTACATCTCCCCATCATGATCTTGACCACCCTACCTTGCTCATAGAATCCCTGGGTGTCAAGACATAGAGCAGTTTTGCCCCCCTCTTCTGTAATGGTACTTGAGTCTTACAGGAGGATATCACATAGATGTTCACTTAGGACTAAAGATTACACTGTATGCCTAAATTTTAACAAGTGACATCCCACCAAATAAAAGAAGAAGTACACAAAGAAAACAGTGGGGCAGAAAACATGTTCTTAAGTTGTACTGCTGTGTTCTTCTTCTAATGATGATGTTCTGAGAAGGCAGACCTATCAAGAATGTTTACTACCAGTCTTCTAGACACAACAAATATTGCTTCAATGCTAATAGGAACTATGTTACAGCCCTATATTTTCACTAATTATAATTTCCTTCTTATAAGTCACTGGCATTTTATATTCACAGTCTGGAAGTACATTTCACATAACCCTTTACTGTGAAACAATGCCAAAAATGTCGTATTTTTCCATCATTGTACCACAGGAGGAATAAAGCAGATGGATTAAACTTGCAAATAAGCCATATTTGGTATAATTAATCTTTTAGAAAGATCTGGAAGAGAAATAGCTTGACTAAAGCTCTGAAACATCTGTTCTCATGCAGTAAGGTACCCCTAACTTAAAAAAAATGCTATTGGTTTTATTGGGAGCAAGTTTTGGAAGTAACTGCTATTACTTTTCCTAATATAACAAAAACAGGAGTCAATGAGAGGAGAAAGATCAAAGAAAATTAATAAACGTCCTACTGATAACTCCTTGAAATATATATCACCAATGAAAGTACTGCAGACAAAAAGATTATCTGCTCGACCTGATATATTCTGAGCTTATGAGGCTCTGGGATTGATTTTTATGACATACATAAAAGTAAAACAAACCACTTCATCCTAAGAGCAAGTCTCTTAGCCCTACAGAGACTGTCTGAGCCACACAGACATTTACAGTTGTGTCTTTAGAGAGGCCGTTAGTATAGATGTGTACTTTGAAGCATATAAAACTAACAACATTTGCAAGTTGAAAAATCTTATGAAACCATAAAATATTTCACTTTCCTCAGCACATACAATCCTCCCTGTGAGGTTCCCAAAAGCTCAAGCCTGTGTCTGTAGGTGGCTATGGTCTCACCCGCATACAGCTCAAAGTAAGGTTTTTGCAACTCCAGTATCTATTTTTCTACTCATTCATGGTTTTATCTCTTTATTTTTTAGAAGCCCATTTACTAAGCTCCTGTTCTGTTTGGAATGTAGAGCTGAGGTGCAAGCTTTACTGACACAAACAGGGTAGATGTGCCAGAGATTTGCGTTTTGACTCATCTACCTGATTTCTAGTAAAGATAAGTTTGGAGGTTTTACTAGTTACTTTTCTCTTGTTGTTTGTGACTATTGTGATAAAATATCTGAGAGAAAAATATTGGGGGTGGAGGATAATTTATTCACATTCATGGTTCACAGGAGACAGTCCCCAATGGTAGAAGGCATGACCACACTCTGGGTTTGCAGAGGTGGGATCCTGTAATGGGTGGGTATATGACACAGTCAGCTGTTAGGAAGTAGACGCTTCAGTGGAATGAGGATGGACAATGGCCCATAAGGCTGCCCCTGTAGCCCTACGCTTGCCAGCAAGGCTCATGCCCAGAATGTTCCATCACCTCCCACATACTGCCACCAGCAGGGAGCTGAGTGTTCTAACACACTAGTCTGTGGTGGTATATTTCTCACTCAAATCATAACAGAGGGATAATGCTGTGGGATGTTCTGTATGCTGTGAATGTGTTGTTCTGATTGGTTGATAAATAAAATGCTGATTGGCCAGTAGCCAGGAAGGAAATACAGGCAGGATAAACAGACAAGGAGAATTGTGGGAACTGGAAGGCTGAGTCAGGAGATGCCAGTCCACCGTCCAGGGAGCAGCATGTAATGGCACACAGGTAAAGCCATGGAACACATGGCAACATATAGATTAACAGAAATGGACTGAGTTTAAATGTAAGTGCTAATCAGTGGTAGGCCTGAGCTAATGGCCAAACAGTTTTAATTAATATAAGCTTCTGGGTGATTATTTTATAAGGGTCTGTGGGGTCTGTGGGGCTGGGCCTGACTGGCGAAAACTTTCAGCTATAGAATAAGGTTCTCTGTAAGTTTTTAAGAGTGAGAGTCAGCTATAAACCACAGAATTAATAAGGTGAAAATGATTACAGTGTAGTCAAAGGTTGGGATGGTGAATACAGGAATCATACCAGTCATTTTGAGAGTTATTTGGAAATCAAACTCACCATGATTCAGTAACAGGCTAGCAATGAGTAACAAAAGAGCTGATAGCAGATCCACTTGCTGTGCTTTCAGCAGGAACAATGGAATGGACAGTGGCATTGCAGAATGAGAAGTGATACCAGAGGTGAAGTGAGAACCCACCAAAGTCTGGTCAATAATTTATTAAGGGGTGCAATGGAAAAACAGACTCACCAATGCAGGACAAAGCAGACCCTGCTGCTGATCCAGCTGCCTTTATGGCCGTTCTGCCCAAGGGCAATGAGCACCAACTGCAAGCCATGCTCTCTGCAGCTTGCTCCTTCTCCAACCACCTAAACTGCCTCAGGTTTATCCAGTCACATATCTGGAGAAAACCACACCCATAGGGCAAGTCAACCCAAATATCATTGGCTAAACAGATCAAACTCCCACAACACAGAGAGCCAAAAGGAAACCCGAAAAATAAAGTCAGGCTTTATTCATTCTGAAAAATTCCACAGGCTTTAGTGTAAAGGAAGTAAAGGAAATGCAGCTCTGAGAATTGGGAGGTAGAGAAGAAAATGTCAAGAAGCAGAACTTGATGGTGTCAAAATCTGCCCAGAAGTCAGCATGAAGATGATTCAGACCAGCATTGACTCATAAGGAGGCCCTCATGTCTGTGGTCTGCAGAGGATGGAGACAGAACTGTCTCACTGAAGCCCTAAGAGACTGTTGCATCTGCCTTATTCTTCCATCTTCTACTATTTACCTAATTACAATCATCACGAAGTCTAGATTTCATAAACACCTAATCAGTTTGTCCTAGAATGTAAATGGGACTTTGTTTGACCATCGATCCTAGTATTTATTTGTTACATTTAGGGGTTTCTGTCATAAAGCCACTAAATGCTCTCAAGATGGGAAAATATCATAATGGGTCAGTCTTTGGGGGATATGTTTGGCTGGGATGTCAGCTACCGTCTCTGGGATCATCTCTAAATGGGCAGAAATGGCAATTTTGGAGGCAGCTCCTCCAAAGCCAGTGTGTTGTTCAGCCCTCTACCTCTGTGACAAATACTTCTAAACTGACTTCTAAAGAGAAAAGGTTATCTGGATTCACAGTTTGGAGCATTGAGGCCCATTGATTCTAAGCCTCTGACAAGACACTATGGAGTCTGGGTTAGATCAAAGAGGCTCACACATAGTCACTATGTGTGAGAAAGTGAGGGTCCTACTGTTCTCTGTAAGAATATACAACAAATAACCAGAACGCCTCCCATTATGTCCCACCTCTTATGGTTTTCAATACCTCCCAATGCCACCAAGCTGGGGGTAAATACTTTACCGACACAGTCCAAGCGAGAAGTATCACCACCCACAGGATTACCTATATGGATTAACACAGGAAATTGAGGGTACCCATTTTTATTTCCAGAGCTCAGAGCATATTTTGATATGTCAGTCAGAGGTGACTAACGTGAATCTGCAGCCATACCGCTCTTCTGATTTCCCTGAAATGGAAAGATGCCAGTGATTTTTGATAGAAGGAGATGCACGGAAAACAGAATACAGTTACATGGGAGGTTTAAGCGGTAAGGCAATGGCTGAAAGATGCTTTGAGTTTTATGTACAAAAAAAAAAAGATGTTATTTATTTATCTGAACCCCATGATTTCAAGTATGGCCTTAGGTGTCTGATGAGAGCAATCATGCTGTCAGTTCACTGTGGAGCTGAGACTGCTAATGTAATTCAAGTGCAATGCAATTGTCACTCAGCACAACTTTCCCCTGCCAGCTCCCTAAAGATGAATGCTATTATGCTTGGAATAAACTGGAAGGTGGGAGCAGAGTCCTTCCTTCCCTGTTTTTGTAGAATAGGTCTAAATCTAACAGTGCATTGATCTGGAGAGAGTTTTGCAATCTAGTATTCTGAAATCTGTTTTAAGGTTTTAAGGGTTGGTTTATAAGATTGTACAGTGCCCAAGACCATCTACATAATTTGTATGACCACCTACAGAGTTTTCATAACCACCTGTATAATTTGCAGGGCACAGTGCAAAGAAAATATGGTACTCTCTTATTTAAAATATTAAGAATATGGGTTTGGAGAGATGGCTCAGCAGGTAAGAGCCTGGGCTACTTTAGCAGACAGTCTCTTCTGGTTTCCAGCACCCACATGGCAGCTCACAGTTATCTAACTCCAGTTGCATGGAGTGCTCTTTTGACCTCTGCTGACACCAGGCATACATGTGATGCACATAGATACATGCAAGCAAAACACATGCAGATACGAAATAAAAATAAATTTTAAATATTAGGAATTTCAATACAGCAACCCCTGAGTTTTAAAATGAATGTGGCACTTCTGAGCATGGGAACCCAGGTACCCGCACAATCCTCACACTCATGCTATTAGCCCTGAGATTGGCTAATGGGTTACAACTTTGGCTTTATAATGTTTGATTAATCATAAACTGTTCTTTGTCAAGTCACAGCTTTCCTGATCTCTCTTTCTTTAACTGTGGAATATTAGGTTAGACAAAGATGCTGCAGGCATCTGTTTTATTCAGTTTATCACTGTGTTAGATACTATTGGTGTATTGCCTGCAACATAGACCACAAGCACATTATCATTGATGGCTGTGAGGCATTTGAGAGCAAACCCACCTAAAGTTATTGATTTAACCGAAATGAAACAGAGGTTTACAAAGTGTGATTCATATTTAGGAGCAGTTTTAATGTGGTTTTAGAATTTGTCAGTATTATATTTCTAATTAGAGCTATAGCTTAATCAGTAAAATGATTTTTGTGTTGGGCACATGATATCCATGCTCTATCAATATATTGATAGTATGATTGAATATAACTACTGGATGAAATAGATACAGACAAGTCTTGTTTTCTAACTGAGGAAAAATGCAAAGAAGTAGCAACGTTTTTCTTTAAAATTTTGTTTTTACTAATTCTTTGAGAATGTCATATTTACATACAATATTTTGATATATTCATGCCCCATTCCCACCCTTTTTTGATGAACTTGTTGTTGTTGTTATAACTCTCTTAGTGCCACTTGTGTTGGCCATATAATCACGGGTATGGGGCCATTAACTGGAGCACGGTTGACCTAGTGACAGGACATTTAGAGAAAATGGACTGTTCCTTTCCCAGAAGCCATCAATAAATAAGACTATAAAATCTGTAGGTGAGCCGGGTGGCGGTGGTGCACGCCTTTAATCCCAGCAAACCCAGGCAGATCTCTGTGAGTTCAAGGCCAGCCTGGGCTACCAAGTGAGTTCCAGGAAAGACGCAAAGCTACACAGAGAAACCCTGTCTCGAAAAAAAAAAAAAAAAAAACTGTAGGTGAATGGATAGAGTTGGAAAACACTATGCTGGGAGTATGGTAGCCCAGAGCCAGAAAGACAAACATTACATGTTCTCATTTACATATGGATCCTAGCACTGTATCTTTTAGATTTGTGTTTTTAACTTGGAGGACTTGTAGAATCCAGGAGAAAAGAGGATCAATGATGAGAAAAGAAAAAAAGATATTAAAAGAGGAAGAATATTAGAACACAGGTGACAGAAAGAGTGGGGGGAAAATAATGGGCAATAATTGGAAGGAATGTTTAAGTTGAGAAAAAAGATAGGAAGGTAAGGTAGAGGAGGGGTGGGAAGATATGCCTATGGGTGAGTAAAATGGTGTCGTGAATGTTATATGGGTAACCAACTATTTTCTGATTAGATTTAAGGCCTTCTCTACAGGAGAAATGTGTTCCTATATTGGTACTTTGGCCAAGATCCTGAAGCTGGAGAGGTCACAGGCATAAGCTCACTATTATTTTGCTAAATGGATGTATAGTCAAACTGTCCTCCAAATCTGAGTCTCTCTACCCATAGATTAGTGCATCTCTCAGACCTCATCAAAGAAGTTTCTTTGTGCAGTGGATGGTGGTTTTCCAGAAAGTCTCAGCTGGTCATGGTGCAGAAATAAATTATCTGTGCAGTGCCCAACCACAAATGGAACAGCTATATCACACACCCTCCTCCCAGCTCTCAGGGACTCTCACAGAAGAAGGAATAAAAAAAGTTATAAGAACCAAAGTCTTGGAGGACCTAAGTGAAACAGTGTCTTCTGTTTCACAACAAGACTCTTGAGCTCAAGGCATCTCTGGGTACCTACACAAGATCAAGACAGCCAAGCTTCCAGCCTGGAGGATGCTGTGGACAAGCTGTTGACAATTATATAACTTTCAAAGGACAACACAGTGGATGAATGATAGAGTCCTTCTACTCTGATCTGGTCCTTTTTTAAAAAATATATTTATTTATTAAATTTTTTTCATTTTACACACCAACCCCAGTTCCCCCTCCCTCCCCTTCTCCCACCTCCTCACCTCCCTCCTACTCTACCCCCATCCACTCCTCAGAGTGGGTAAGGCCGCCCATGGTAGTCAACAAAGTCTGGCATAGTTGAAGGAGAGCCTAGCCCTTCCCCATTGTATCAAGGCTGAGCAAAGTATCCCACCACAGGGAATGGGCTCCAAAAAGCCAGTTCATGCACCTGGGATAAGTCCTGGTCCTGCTGCCAGGGACCCCACAAACAGATCAAGCCACACAACTGTCACCCACATTCAGCGGGTCTAGTTTGGTCCCATGCAGGTTCCCAGGCTGTCAGTCCAGAGTCAGTGAGCTCCAACTAGTACTGGTCAGCTGTCTCTGTGGGTTTTCCCATCATTGATCTGGTCTTAAAGTCAGAAGTATAAGCCTTAAAGGCTTCAGCAACTCACCTGTCAGGAACTTAAATAATTAAATTGCAAGAAACAATACCAAAAAATGCCTACTCCTCAGAAGGGAATCTGAATGCTGGTATTTCTAAGGTTCTCTATAAAATAACTGCTATGTTGTCTTTATCCTCCACTTCATATGTTAAAGCATCATGTAAGCTTCTAAGGGGTTGATACATACCAGTCCTGATTCTAAATGTTTCATCACTTATTCCATCTGCAAGAGGAGACGTTTACAGTAGGCAATGGAAGACAAAAATATATATTTACTAGTCTTTCTCTCTTAGCTGTCTGTCAAGGTAATTGCTGTCTATGATAACAGAAACAATACTTTTAGTCTTACATCAAAACACCTTTTTCTCAAAATATAATTATCTATTAGTTAATTGCTTGTTAGGTCTTGAAATTGTCATTTCCTCTTAGTATTTGTTTAATAGATCTGCTGACACATATACTTTTGTAAACACCATCTTATTTGGGAAGCTACCACTCAGACAGAAGGGGAAAAAGTCAATCAGATCTGGTATCAGGAAACCAAACCCTTTACCTGTGGTCCCTATGTTTGTTTTCCATCTGGTATTCAGTAATCGGTGGATTAGCCTTCCAGTCAGACCAAAGGGCAATAGAAAATTGCTCTATTAATTTAGATTCTTATATGGAACACATAAAAACCTCATGGGACTTCATAAAGTCTGTTACAGTAAAATGAGTCAATTTTCATCAGAAAATTCCCACCCCAGAGTGGAAAATGACTGAGATAACTGAACGACATTCTGCTCACCCAACATGGCTGTATTGGAATTAGCTATAGTAATATTGATATGAGATGAAGCTCAACATACTTCTCTTGCATATGACAAAGGAAAAATGCCCATAAAATGCTGTTATGTCTCCCAATGAAATATATGGAGACTTCAAACAACTATGGAGGAAACTGAGTAGTCAAAGTTTCACATAAAAGTGGCAAAATGGTATTCACAGCTATTGAAAGACAGGAGTGAATCTTAACACAGTCTTATTCTCGGTTTATGGCCAGGAATAGAAAAAAATCTGAATACTATAAAAGATGCAGAATAGAAGATGATGAAAAAATTTGGACCACTGAATCATATTTCATCACACCAAAGAACACTTTGCATGGTCCATAATATTCAATACCAGATAAAGAAAATTCTTTCTTGGAGAAATAGTTTAGTACACAATTGTAAAGGCAGTTAAAAGATTTAATGTTTAAAAAGATTGGTAATTGTCGTGCTCAGTCTCACTGTGAGGTTGACAATGGGCAAATCTCTATGGCTATAGCAGTTGCTCGTCTCTTCAGGATATACTAGGGATATGGGGAGGTAGACATGGTGTGCCTATGTATGTGTTTTGTTTTCCTTTTCTCCCACATTAATTTAGTTTTATTTTATGCTTCCTGACTTCATTAAGCCAGGTCCTGAGACCAGGAATGCAATTAGAATAGCATTCCTAGAATCAAGCCCTAGAATCAAGGTTATCCCTAAGAAAGAAACCATATAATTAAGTGTGTCAGTAAGGAGGATAACCAAACCTGAGAGTGATTTGAGGTATATCTTTTCTTGTTTTCAGTGTATGAAGTGGAAGTGGTCTTCAGTAAAGACTAGCCCTCAACTTTATAATAGGATAATTTTTACTTAGAGAAAATGAATCTCATAGAAATGAGACATACCAAAAAGGTACTGTGTGATAAAAAAAAACCTCATCAAAATCCCTTAAAGCTTAATGAAAATCAGTAGCTTGAACTAAATTTTCAATATTTTAGCTTATATTATTTTTGTTAATATGTTTTTTAATATTAAAATTTACCTCATGGTTTAAAACTCTCAATTTCATAGTATTTTTCTCCATCAAACTGTATTCATAGGGATTTTAAAAAAATCTGTTTGTCGTATCTTAAAATCCTTTTACTCTTTGAATTATACACCATAGATATATGAACATTTTACACAATGTTGTGTCACAAAATAACTGCTACACTTAATAAGTTCTTTCCAGTGCTTCAAAAATCCTTACTTTTCATAGGTGCTCACAGATAGGGCACTATGCCCTCAGAGAACAAAAGGAGTTTATTTCAGATTCAAATGTCAACTCTTCACATAGAGTTAGTGTTTTCTTCTGACTTTTCCCTTTCCCATGCAGAGCTTTCCACTATCGTTCTCAAGGTCCATCTGTTATCCTCTCCTGAGCATGTTGCATGAGAAAACACATGGGGAAACATCAGCCAAGCTGTAGGATCGCACTCCACCGACAGATGTGCATGCAGCTTAGTGAGCTGTTATAAGCATCACGTGCTGGGATGAATAATTTCCCTTCCTTTCTGCTCTTCAGAATCTTCCATGACAGCCAAGAAAACAGAAACCCTATGTAAGATTTGAATCTCTTGTAATAAAAAAAAAAGGAAGATTGGGCTGGAGAGATGGCTCAGTGGTAAGGGCACTGGCTACTCTTCTAGAAGTCCTGAGTTCAATTCCCAGCAACCACATGGTGGCTCACAACCATCTGTAATGAGATCTGGTGTCCTCTTCCGGCCTGTGGGCAAACATGCAGGCAGAACACTGTATACATAATAAATAAATAAATCTTTTTAAAAAAGGAAGATTATCTTTAGTATCAGAAGAACCCCCACCCCCAAAAAAAAAGAGCAGGGATGAGGTGGGGCGGGGAGGGGGGGAGATATATTTCCTACACTCCCAACCTGCTCTTGGTGCCTTCTCCATAGCAATTGCTAACAGAAAATTGAAATTAGAAGAGTCACAAATACATGCTATCTTTTTGTGTTGTCTGGGCCCCTGGTGTTAGATTGTTTATTTTCTGAAGTTTTTTTTATAGCCAATTTAACAGTTTCTTACCCACATGGTATTTTTTTTTTCTTTTCGTTTTGTTTCACTGCTAGTCAATCCTCAGGCTTCCTTGTGCTCCTTTGTAAGAAAATAGCAAACAAGATTGCTCCCAGGGAACAAAAGTAATGGATGGTCATAGCAAATATGAGCAGAAAAAATAAAATCAGCTCTAAACTGGGGCATTTTTAGCAATTTTAGCCTACACGATTTTATTTCACATTTTTCATTACACAAATATAGTATAGATTCAGTACAGCTAGTTTTACCTGTCTACAAATCAAAATAATTTGGACAGAAAGAAAAAATACTTTAAAACTACATTTCCTGAAATAGCTGGTTACCAGTCAGGGCACTGTGTAAAATTGGTGACAAATATAGCTAGAGGTCTTTAGAGAAGTGTGATGATGTGTGCATATAAAATCCATGTTTATATGATTAGTTTGTGGGCGAGAGCTGTAATGGTGTGTATGTGTGCATGTGAGATATATATGTAGGTGTGTGTGGGTGTGTGTGATTGTGTTTGTGTGTGGTATACGTGTGTGTACAGGTGTGTGCCAGCATATTGGTGTGATAGAGTATGTGTGTGCATGCAAGGGATATATGTGTATCTGCATATGCTCACTCTAATACTCTGCAAAACATATAAGCATAACTATATGTGGCCATCTGCATTTAGCAATCTTCAGAATGCAACAAGGCTTCCACACAAGTATGGCAAACTCAAATATAAACTGATGTGTATCAGGGCAAGAAAATGTCCAGACTGTCAGTGGAAACAACAGTGTGATGTGACAATTTAGGGCTTATGAGAATGAAAGAGTGAGATGATTTTTTTTTAAAGAAAAGAAGCTAAATATAATTTTCATTTGGAATGTATATGTGTATCTTTTTAACTTTCTTATTTATTTTTTGTGTCTTTTGCATCTTGCCTCCCAATCCCACCCATTCCCCCCACCCCAGAAAAAAACAAAATAAAATTTAAGAGAAAAGAGGAAGAAAGAGAAAAATCTTGTCATGGAAACAGCAGTGTAGCACAGTGAGTCACCCAGTATGCATTGCAAAGAATCATTGGTCTGGCTTAAGGTCACTGGTCTCTGCTGCACCATCGACACTGGGTCCTCACTGGGTCACTTCCTGCACATCCTGTTACTGCCTCATGTTGTGCTGATCCCACAACCCTGGGTCCACAGAACCAACTCCTCCACCCCACTCCAGGAGGTCATAGAGTGTGTAGATATCAGGATGAGCCAACATGTAACCCTGGTCCTGGGCCTGAATAGTTAGTCAGTCAGCCCATTAGCTCTCCCCTGTCTTCACCACTAGGGTGAGCTCTCCAACATTGTCCTGACTAGTTCATCCCTTGCAGTGATGAGCAAGGGGCAGGGCCAGTTCTGCTTTCATGTCCTCAGGGTCTCGGGGTCCGCTCTCCCACACGGACACCTTCAGGGCCAGCTCTACTGTGTTGTCCAGTTGAGGTATAGGGGCCACTCACCCAAATGCTGCAGCTGATGAGGGGCAGGGCCAGCTCTCCTGCTTTTATGACCTTAGGGCCAGCTCTCCCACCTGTCTCAGACATGGGTGGGCGGGAGCATCTCTCCCCTACCCATGCCACCACAAGAAAAATGAGTATTGGGGACAGTACCCACACCCATGCTAACAACTTCAGGGCTGGCTCACCAGCCAACAGGGTAAGCTCTACCATGCAGGCCAAGTTCAGGGTTGAGTGCTGCAGCTGGTAAGGGGGAGGGTCAGCTCCCTCACCCACCATAGGTGGCAAGGGCAAAGAGGGAAAGCATCTTTCCTTTGTCCTCACCACCACATGACTGATGAGTGGTATGTGGCCAACTACCCTCCTCTCACACACTCAGGGCTATATCACTTGTGCCTCTGCTAACATGGTCATCTCTACTGCGTTGCCCAGGTGATCAGCAGGACCTGTTTTCCTGAGTCCTGAAGACAGTAAAGGGGAGAGTCAGCTCTCTCCACTGTCATAGGTAGTGAGGGGTGGAGGAGTAAGGGGGCATTTTCCCCCCACCCACACATGACAGACACATAGTGGGCACAGCTCTCCCGTGCTTACAACTTTCAGGACTGGCTCCCTCACACCTCTACCAACAGGGTTGGCTCTCTTGTACTGTCCAGGTGAGGTGCAGGGCCTGATTTCCTGAATATTGCAGCTGGTGGGTGACAGGGACAGCTCTCTCACTCTTATGACATGCATTGATGGGTGCAGGGAAGGCATGCCTCCCTTGCCCATGCCTCCATGTGGCTAGGTCTCCCAGGCTAATGTTCTCAGGGACGGCTCATGTGTGCCCTCATCAACAGGTTCAGGTCCGCTGTGCTGCCCAGAGAAGGTGCAGGGTCGCTTTCCTGAGTGTTGTACCTGATAAAGGGGTCAACTCCCTAGCCAGCTGGAGGTGGGAGGGGCAAGAGAAGCATTTTTCCCTCATCCCCACCACCACACTACAGACAAGGGAGGCAGTACTAGCTATGCCCCCTTATGTCCTCAGAGCTGGCTCACCCGCTCCCGTCCTCAGGGTCAACTCTACTATACTGCTCACGCGAGGTGGAAGGCTCATTCTCTCAAGTGATGCAGCTGATGAGAGGTTGAATCAAGTCCCCCACCTACTGCAGATGTTGAGGGGTGAGTGGAGGAGGGCATCTTTCCCTCACCCATGTTACCACATGGTAGAGGAGAGGGGTGCTACCTGCTCTCCCATTCTCACACCCTCAGGGCCAGCTCATCTGTGCCCCTGCAAACAGGGTCAGCTCTATTGTGCTGCTCAGGTGAAGTGTAGGGCTTTCTTTCCTGAGTTTTTCAGCTGGTAAGGGGTGGGGCTAACTCTATACATCCTTATCCTCTCTACCTTCATCACAGTCATGGACCAATTCATGGCTTGGCCAGGAGCTCAGACGCAGACATCTGGCCCTGGATGTCAATAGGGCATTTTTATCAGCCCATTCCTCACTGCTTTTGCATCTTCAAATCTGCCTTTCTCCTATGCACATGACTCATTCTCTCTCTCTCTCTCTCTCTCTCTCTCTCTCTCTCTCTCTCTCTCTCTCCCATATCACCATCTTGCACTCACTCACTCCTAGTTGAGTCTGGCCCCTGCCAGCTACATGGTATGGTGTGGAGCTGTTGCTGTATGCTGGCCCTGGGCTTGGTTGAGAACTGCCTCCCAGCAACCACATGACATGGTGGAGGGCTGTTGCTATTATTGTGTTGTGGCCTGGGGCCAGAGTCCCTGGGCCAAGCTAAACACTATTGAAGGATCATTTATTTACTGAACACAATCTTACAAAAATATCCAGAATATTTTTTTTCCTGCTCAGAATGAAAATAGCAAGGTCTGTGACTTTTTTCATTGTATGTGCTGGACCAGAACATCTTGTGAAATGCATTCGAGGAAAGGCTGGAGGGACAGAAGGCAGTTTAATGGAAAGCTCTCCAAACTTGTGTGTGTGCTCTGTGTTCTAGGTCAGTAGAGCCCAGGGTGAGAACTGATTCATGACATCACATGACAATATAGCAGAAAGAACAGAGTCCTCAAGGGTCAGGAGTCTCTGATCCTCACAATGCCAGCTGCTCTGATTGGGGAGCAGCCTCAGAGCAGCATGGATGCCCCTGATCTCAGCATGGGCAGCTGGGATGTTAGGTGCTCTTTTCACTTAGGATGAAACAAACATTTTCTTAGGAGTGCCAAAGCAAAGTGAGAAACTGCAACGAAAATGTCACTTCTGAAGAGTGACAGCAGCCATCCCTTTGCAGTCAGAGAGAGAAAATTATAATCAATATTATGATTACCACTGTGGGTTTGCTGATGTACATTTTGGGGACAGTCAAAGCCTCCCAAAATCTCCAGGGCCTTTGGGTCAAATATGGCCCAGGAAATTACACACAGCAGATTGATACTAAAAGGAAAGAAGAGGCTCATTTTCTATATGATGCAGAGAGAGGAGCTTGGAGACAACTCTATTAAACTTAACTTAATAATCCAGAGAAACATAGCAGCATCCTCTGTGGCCCACAGTTGTTAAGTTTTGGTGTTAATAACTGGCCTGGTTGTAATAGCTATCCCATGTTGTTCTCTTTTTTGGAAGTAAGTAATTTCAATAAGTATTACATCAGGCAAGCCAACTCTACAATTGTGATAAAGTGAATCAAAAAGGGACCACAAACAAACCCAGGTTATGCACTCTGCAGACCACCAAAGCACCAATTACCTATTTCTCCTGACTACCATGAGTTGTAGTCTTCACTTTGCTAAAGTTTGTCCCTGTGAATATCATTTATCAAGGTTTCTAATAATAGAACTCTCCATTTTCTGATATCATCTGATTGGTACAAAAATCTTTGCTTCCCTATACTTGCAACAAAATGACCCATCACCCATGTGAATCCAATAGTTAATCTTTCCTGAAGAAGACCCACTCTTATGACATTTATGGGCACCCATTTCTTTCACTGCATCTAATAGCCAACTCAATTTGTTAACTCACATGAAGTCCAGTTGGGCTAAGGTTTGTGTACATGACTGACAGTCTTACACCAGTGATGAAGATGTAATCCTAGGTGCACATGCAACCTCAGAAGGAACTTCATCCCTGAGTTGATGTTTCTATAAGAGAGTCTAGTGCATAAGCTAGTCCTCAATAAATGTCCTTTAAAAGGATGAAGCTTTTTTCAGTCTAATGATGTGTACACAAAGTAATGCATGTGCAGTTCTCAGTAGAGAATGCACCCATGTTCACATCCAATGGTAAACCTCATATCAGATGGTACTTAAGGAATAATATTGTACACCTGTATAGGTTGAGCATATATCCTCTGAGGCTGACACAAATCTTTGCATTCAGTCTTTACAACATCTTTATACTCAAGTCTCCATGTCTTATCATTCTTCAACTCTTCAACATGTTATAAGGTCACATTTTAGTGCAGGGAGTCTCAAATCTTCCCTCTGGGTTCTCACTGTACTCTGGATTTCCTGGGGGTTTAGAATTAGTTATCACTGAGCCCACTTTTTTTTGCACTTGAAATAACATCCATCCCCTTCTAGGTTATGTTTAGGAATCATGGTTATAATTGGATTTCTGGGTAAACTTCCTCCTAAGCAAAATAAATCACCCTTTCTTCTCTTGACTGAGGAAAATGTATTCATATATTTTCTACATCACTAAGCATGTTGTGTTATGGTAATTAGTGTGCCTCTTTACCATCCATAGCAGAGTAAGTTTGACACGAAATGGAAGTGAGTTCTTCTATTTCTGATTCTATTACTATCTATTTGAAGTCATGTTTGTGTTCGACTTGTAGTAAATAAATTTTTAGTCTTATGACTGTGGTTAACTAACTCTACACCTTGACCTCAAACCTTTAATGAGTTCCTCATTGCAAGATAAAATACACTTTCATCTGCTTGGCCTATGAACTATGTAAAATACTGTCTTTACTTGCATTTCAATTACATTGCCTCCTACTCCTTTATATGAATGAATTGCTTTTACAAAACTAGATTCAGTATATTTGCTCATTTATTCATCATTGTTGTTTGTCCAGCATGCTTTTACTTCCTTCTACCTAGCTAAGATATATTTACTCTAAATTTCTCAACACATCACCACCTGGAATATTATTTGCCATAATTATTGGTATATTTTCATCTATATGAGGGTAGAGTTTGTATCTTGTATTGCAAATACTTAATATAAGTCTTGTGGCAATGGTGTTGAGATCAGTGCCCACAAAGAAATCTGAGGGTAAAGAAAAGTTTCTATACAAAATCTAAACCTATACTACTAGGTGAGACAGAAAGGAAACTGACTGACTGGTATAGTGTGGTAAGTCCCTGTACACTGCATGGGAAGGAAATTTCAATTTGTGACCCAGTAGAGGGAACCAAATAGACATTCGCCTACTAGAAAATTTGAAGCACCAGACAGTGGATAAGAATATCCCATCCACAGGAAGGAGGTTGCTACACACAAAATAGCATTTTGATGCTTTCTGAGATAGACTCAATGGGCATCCACCCCAGAAGGAACAAATCTAATACAGATCAAAATGTTAAACTAGAAACAAAGGTGTCATGCAAGAAAAGTGCCCTGAAAAGATATTGGTTCCAAATGAGGAAATAGAAATTAGAATTCTGATAAAGAAAATTAATGTTACCTTCAGAATGAGATGGAAGGGGGAAGTCCAGATGTATCCTTTAGCCTAAGTCCCTCAAGGGAAATTGTGACTCTTATCCACAAGAGCTTTATGAAAGCCTGTCATGATTTTAACATATGGCAAGTTAATTGGGCATGTACTGTTACATCTCTCACTTAGATGTTTGCTGAGGTGGTAGGATGATGCAGGGAGCAAGTGTTTCATTGTGTTAAGGTTGTTCCTCAGCTCATGTTAATAAATATAAACAACTTTTGTTTGAATGTTTTCATGTCAAGTTTTAGAAAATGCTGATCTTTCAAATTATCCTCACAGTAGCAAAGATGAATATAGAAATTGATTTTTAAATATTGCTTCATGTGGGTGACAGAGCATGGGAAATAATTCTTTTCTGAGGAAAGAGCAAACAAAATGATATTAACATTTCTCCATACTAGAAACAGTGTAATAGAATTTAAAGGATAGTGCCAGGTACATGTGAAAACACAGATGTTACACCTATATTTTATACCTGAAAAGCCTCACATGACTCATCTTCCTAACTACAATGCTGTTTCTCTTGATTGTCTGCTTTTAGTTCTCCTTTAAAGAGAAATTTTCCTTATGTTTCTGGAAACAGATGATGTTACTAGAAAACACAGTGCTTTGACCTGACAAAATTTCCTATTGTAATCACATTGGTAAATACAGTTCAAAGAGAAGATACCCCTTTATTGAAAACACAGTGTATTTCTTATAAGGGAACTCACTATTATATTCACATTCATAAGCACAGTTGAAAAAGATGTTCCTTTTTTCCTTAGAAACAATAGTGCTTTTCTTGGAAACAAAGTAACTCTTGTAGTCACATTTATACACACAGTTGAAAGACAACTGGCATCTGTTACAGTGCATTGGATCTATGAAAATTCCACTGTTCATATCACATTCCTAAGCAATGTTGAAGGAGAAATGGCCTATGTTACTAGAAAACACAGTGTTTTTCTCCTGTGCAAACTCCCTCTTTTATTCACATTGGTAAATACAGTAGAAACAGAATTTGCCACTTTATTGAAAACAGTGTGTTTTGTGTAACCAAACTCATAGGTGTTTTCAATACATAAATGCAATTAAAAGACATGTTGCCTCTTTTCTAAGAAACAACAGTGCTTTTCTTGGAAACAAAGTCACTATTCTAATAACATTCATACACAAAGTTGAAAAACAACTTGCCTTTGTTAGTAGCAAGTAAGGTGTATTGCATTAAATAAAATGCATGGTTCTTATCATAATCCTAGGAAAAGTTGAAAGAGAAATGGCCTCTGTTAGTTACTAGAAAACACAGTGCTTTTCTTCTGAGCCAACTCCCTGTTCTGGTCACATTGGTAAATGCAGTTGAAAGAGAAGTTGCCTTTTTATTGAACAAACAGTGTATTTCTTGTAAAAGAATTCAAAGCTGTATTCATATTCATAAACACAGGTGAAAGACATGTTGTCTCTTAGAAACAACAATGATTTTCTTTGAAGCAAAATCACTGTTCTAGTCACATTCACATACACAGTTGAAAGACAACTTGTGGGCTGGAGAGATGGCTCAGTGTTAAGAGCACTGACTGCTCTTCTAGAGGACCTGAGTTCAATTCCCAGCACCCACATTGGTGGCTCATAACTGTCTGTAACTCCAGTTCCAGAGGCTCCAACACTGTCACACAGACATACATGCAGGCAAAACACCAATGTACATAAAATAAAACTAAACAATTTTTTTTTAAAAAGCAAGACAACTTGCCTCTATTACTAACAAGTAGAGCATTTTATATATGAAAATTCACAATTCTTATCATGTTCCTTAACAAAGTTGAAATAGAAATCATCTCTCTTAGTAGAAAGCAGAGTGATTTTTCTCCTGAGCAAACTCCTTGTTCTAGTCACATTGCAAATGTAGTTAAAAGTGAAGTCGCCTCTTTACTTAAAACAGTGTGTTTCTTATAACAGAACTCATTTTTGTATTCATATCCATAAATGCAACAGAAAGAGATGTTGTCTCTTTACTTAGAAACAGCACTGCTTTTCTTTGAAGCAAAGTCACTGTTCTAGTCACTTTCATATACACAATTGAAATAAAACTTGCCTCACTTATCATCATGTACAGAGCATTGGATCTTAAAAACCCACTGTTCCTATCATGTTACTAAGCAAAGTTGAAAGAGAAATGGCCTCTGTTAATAGAAAACAGTGCTTTTCTCCTGGTCAAACTCCCTACTCTAATCACATTGGTAACGCAGTTGAAATAGAATTTGGCACTTTCTTGAAAACGCAGTGTATTTCTTGTAATAGAACTCACAGTTGTATTCACATTCATAAATGCAGTTGAAAGACATGTTGCCTATTTTCTTAGAAAGAGCAGTGCTTTTCCTGAAAGCAAAGTCAATATTCTAATCACAGTCATATACACAGTTGAAGGACACTGTTAATCCCAAGTATAGTGCAGTGGATCTAAGAAAACACATGTTTCTCATCATGTTCCTGAGAAAAGTTGAAAGATATATCACCTGTTACTAGAAAACACAGTGCTTTTCTCCTGTGCTAACTCCCTATTCTATTCACATTTTTGGTAAATGCAGTTAAAACAAGGTGTTCTTGTAAAGAAACTCACTGTTGTATTCCCATTCATAAATGCAGTTGAAAGACATTTTGTGTCTTTGTATAGAAATAGGGGTGCTCTTCTTAGAAGCAAAATCACTGCAGCAGTCAAACTATATACAGTTGAAATGCAATTTGCTTCTGTTACTAGTAAGTACAGTGCATTGGATTTAAGAAAACCCATTTGTTCTTATCACATTGCTAAGCAGAGTTGAAAGAGAAATCACCTCTGTTACTTGAATATACAGTGCTTTTCTCCTGAGGAAAAAAGCCAGTTCGAGTCATATTGGTAAATGCAGTTAAAAGAGAATTTGCCTCTTCATTGAACACACAGGGTATTTCTTATAAGTGAACTTACTGTTGTATTCACTTTCATAAACACAGTTGAAAGAGAGGTTGCCTCTTCTCTTAAAAACAACAGTGCTTTTCTTGGATACAAAGTCACTATTCCAGTCATTCATATACACAGCTGAAAAACAACTCATGTCTGTTACTATCAAGAACAGTGCACTGGATTTAAAAACCCCACTGCTTTTGAACATGATAAGAACAAAGATGAAAGAAAAATTGCTCTATTTCTACAGAACACAGTGCTTTCTCCTTCAAACTCCCTGTTCCCATCACATTAGTAAATGTAGTTCAAACAGAAGTCACTCCTTTATCGAAAACAAGGTGTGTTGCCTGTAAGGGAACTCACTGTTGTATTCATATTCATAAGCACAGTTGAAAAAGATGTGCCTTCTGAGAAGAAACAATGATTTTCTTGCAAGCGAAGCCACTGTTCTACTCACATTGATATACACAGTTGAAAGAAAACTTGCCTCTGTTGCTAGCAAGTACATTAGATGTAAGAAAACCCACTGTTTTTATGATGTTCATCAGCAAAGTTGGAAGAGAAACCACCTTTGTTTATAGAAAACAGTACTTTTCTCTTGAGCACACTTCCTGTTCTAGTCACATTGGGAAATAGAGTTGAAACAGAAGTCACCTCTTTATTGAAAACACAGTGTGACTGTTAGAAGGAAATATTCACGTTTGCAAATGCAGTTGAAAGACACATTATTTCTTTGCTTAGAAACAACAGTTCTTTTTCTTGAAGCCAAGTTATTGTTGCAGTAACTTTCATATACACAGTTGAAAGACAACTTGACTTTGTTAACAGCAAGCACAGTGTATTGAATCTAAGAAAACCCAATGTTCTTATCACGTTCCTATGCAAAGTTGAAAGAGAAATCACATCAATTACTTGAAAACACAGTACTTTTCTAGTCACATTAGTAAACGGAGTTAAAAAAGTAATCACCTACTTATTGAAAGCACAGTGTGTTACTTGGAAGGGAACTCATTGTTGTATTCATATTCATAAAAGCAGTTGAAAGAGATATCACCTTTTTTCTTATATACAACAGTGCTTTTCTTGGAAACAAAGTCACTCTTTGAGTCACATTCATATACACAGTTAAAAACAACCCCCCTCTGTTACTAGCAAGTATAGGGCACTGGATCTAAGAAAACTGACTATTCTTATGTTCCTAAGCAAAGTAGAAAGAGAAGTCATCTCTGCTAGTAGAAAACACAGTTTTTCTCCTGAGTTAACTCCCTGTTCTAGTCACATTGTAAATTCAATAAAAAGTACAGTCACCTCTTTATTGAAAACACAGTGTGTTTCTTGTAAGGAAACTCACTGTTTTATTCAAATTCCAAAATGCAGGTGAAAGAGATGTTGCCTCTTTACTTAGAAACAACACTGGTTTTATTGGAAGCAAAGATACTGTTTTAATCACAGGCATAAACACAGCTGAAGCCAACTCGCCTCTGTTACTAGCAATTACAGGGAATCTGGATCTAAGAAAACCCACTGTTTTCATCACGTTCCTAAGCATAGTTGAAAGAGAAATCACCTCTGTTAATAGAAATAACAGTGTTCCTCTCCTGAGCAAAATTTCTGTTCAAGTCACATTGTTAATTGTAGTTGAAACAGAAGATGCCTCTTTATTGCAAACACAGTGTGTTTCTTGTAAGGGAACTTACTGTTGTAATCACATAGAGAAATGCAGTTGATGGAGATGTTGCTTCTTTGTTTTAGAAACAACAGTACCATTCTTGGAAGCAAAGACACTGTTGAAATCACATTCATATACACATTTGAAAGACAACTCACCTGTTACTAGCAAGAACAGTGCACTGGATCTCAGAAAATTCATTGTTCTTATCACATTCCTAAGCAAAGTTGAAAGAGAAATCTCTTTTACTCAAAAACATGGTGCTTCCCTCCTGAGCAAACTCCTTGTTCATGTCACATTGGTAAATGCCGTTGAAATGTAAGTCACCTCTTTAGTAAAAACACAGTGTGTTTACTGTAAGGGAACTCACTGTTGTATTTACTTTCATAAACGAAGTTGATAGAGATATTTCCCTTTTTCTTTGAAACAATGTTGCTTTTTGGATTCAAAGTCACTGATCCAGTCACTTTCATGCACCCAGTTGAAAACAACTAGCTTCTGTTACTAGCAATTACAGGGCACTGAATCTAAGAACACCAACTATTCTTACAATGTTCCTAAGCAAAGTTAAAGAGAAACTGCCTCTGTTACTAGAAAACACAATGTTTTTCTCCCGAGCTAACTCCCTGTTCTAGTCGCATTGTAAATGCAATTAAAAGAGAAGTTGCCTCTTTACTGAAAACACGGTGTCTTTCTTGTCAGAGAACTCACTGTTTTATTCACACTCATAAAATGCAGGTGAAAGAGAAGTTGCCTCTTTACCTAGAAGTAAATGTGCTTTTCTTGGAAGCAAAGTCCCATTTCAGTCACATTCTTATACACAGTTGAAAACAACTCTCCTCTGAAACTAGCAAGTATAGGGCACTGGATCTAAGAAAACCGACTGTTCTTTTGATGTTCATAAGCAATGTTGAAAGAGATATTGACTTGTTAATAGAAAACACAGTGCTTTTCTCCTAAAAAACAAAAACAAAAACAACAACAAAAAAACCCTCCTTGTTCTACTAACACTGGAAATGCAGTTGAAAGAGAAGTAGCCTCTTTATCAAAAACACAGTGTGTTTGTTGTAAGGGAACTCTGTTGTATTCACATTCAGAAACACAGTTGAAAGACATGATACTTCTTTGCTCTGAGAAAATATCACTTTTCTTGGATGCAAAGTCACTGTTCTAGGCACATTCCTATACACAGTTGAAAACAACTAGCCTCTGTTACTAGCAATTACAGGGCATTGAATCTAAGAACAACAACTATTCCTACAACATTCCTAAGCAAAGTTAAAAGAGAAAATGCCACTTTTACTTCAAAACACAGTACTTTTCTCTGAGTAAATTAACTGTTCTAGTCACATTGCTACATGAAGTTGTAACAGAGGACACCCCTTTATGGAAAACTGTGTTTCTTGTAAGGGAACTCACTGTTGTGTTCACATTCATAAACATAGTTGATTAGATGTTGCCACTTTTCTTAGAATCAGCAGTGCTTTTCTTGGAAGCAATATGACTATTGCCATCCCATTCATATATATATAGCTGAAAGACAACTCACCTCTGTTACTAGCAAGTACAATGAACTGTATCTAAAAAACCTACTGCTCTTGTCATGTTTCTAAACAAAGTATAAAGAGAAATCACCTCTGCCACTAGAAAACACATTTCTTTTCTCCAGAACAAACTCATTGTTCTAGACACATTGGTAAATACAGTTAATAGAGTAATCACTTTTTTATTGAAAACAGTGTGTTTCTCATAAGGAAACTCAGTGTTGTATTCACATTCATAGATGCAGTTGAATGAGATGTTGCCTCTTTTTTTAACAACAGTGCTTTCCTTGAAAGCTTTCAAAGTCAATGTTCCAGGCACACTCATACACCCAGTTGATAACAACTCCCTTCTGTTACTAGCAAGCACAGGGCATTGGATCTGGGAAAACCCTCTGTTCTTATCACATTCCCAAGCAAAGTTGAAAGAGAAATAGGCTCTGACAAAAGATATCAATGTGCTTTTCTCCTGAACAAACTCTCTGTTCAGGTCACATTGGTAAATGCAGGTGAAACAGAAGTCGTCACTTCATTGAAAACACAGTGTGTTTCTTGTAATGGAACTTACTGTTGCATCCACATTTATGAATGCAGTTTGATGCATACGTGGACTCCTCTTTTAGAAACAACAGTGCTTTTCTTGGAAGCAAAGTCACTGTTGCAGTGACATTCATATACACCATTGAAAGATAGCTTCCCTCTGTTAATACAGTACACTGGATCTAAGAAAATCAACTCTTCTAATCTTTTTTCTAAGCAAAGTTGAAAGATTAACCACCTCTGTTACCAAATAAATAAATAAATAAATAAATAAATAAAATAAAACAGTGTTTTTCTCCTGATCTAACTCCCTGCTCTAGTCACATTGCAAATTCAACTAAAAGTGAAATCTTCGCTCTGTTGCAAACACAGTATGTTTCTTGTAAGGGAACTCAGTGTCTTGTTCGAAATCATAAAATGTAACTGAAAGAGATACTGTCTATTATTTTTTAAAATTTTTTTCCCCTGCATATGCAGGACCTCAAAAAATTGGGTTAAGACTCAGAGTTATTCCTCTCCACAGAAATCTCTAGTAAAAGGCGAAAGATTTATACGATCTGAAGAGAAACCAAGAAACCAGAGTATGTCTATTACTTTTAAACAACACTGGTTTTATTGGAAGCAAAGTCACTGTTCTAGTCAGTCATATACACAGGTGAAAGCAAACTCTCCTGTCTTATTGGCAAGTATATGGCATTGGATCTAAGAAAAACCCCTGTTCTTTTCATGTTCCTTAGCAGAGTTGAAAGAGAAATCACCTCTGTTAATAGAAAACACAGTGCTTTTCTCCTGAGAAAACTCCCTGTTCAAGTCACCTTGTTAAATGCAGTTGAAACAGAATTTTCAACTCTTTATTGAAAACACAGTGTGTTTCTTGTAAGGGAACTCACTGGTGTATTCACATTCATAAAAGCAGTTCAAAGAAATGTTGTGCCTTTTCTTAGAAACAAGGTTGTTTTTCCAGGGAGCAAATTCACTGTTCTAGTTACATTCATATACAAAGTTCAAACACATGTGCCTTTGTGACAAGCAAGTACAGTGTTTTGGACTTGAGAAAACCAACTGTTATTATCCCATTCTTAAGAAAAGTTGAGAGAGAAATTGTATCTGTTACTAGAAAACACAGTTCTATTCTCCTGAGCAAACTCCTTGTTCAAGTTTCATTATAAATATACATGAAAGAGAAGTCACCTCTTTATGGACAACACAGTGTGTTTCTTGTAAGGGAACTCATTCTTGTATTCATATTCATAAAACACAGTTGAAAAAGTCATTGCCTTTTTGTAGCTGAAGTTTTCTCCGGTCTTGCCCAGCCCCATGGATCCCCGCAACCGCTTATAAAATAATCACTCAGAAGCTTATATTAATTAAACTGCTCAGCCATTAGCTCAGGCCTACCACTGATTAGCTCTTACACTTAAACTCAGCCCATTTCTGTTAATCTATATGTTGCCATGTGCTCTGTGGCTTTAACTGTTGCTGCTCCATGGAGGGGCAGGCTGGCATCTCCTCTCAGCCTTCCTGTTCCCACAATTTGCTTCTCTGCTTGTCCTGCCTATACTTCCTGCCTGGCTACTGGCCCATCAGCATTTTATTTACACAGAGCAATATCCACAGCACCTTTGAACCTAGAAACAACTGTACTTTACTTAGTAGCAAGGTCACTGATCCAGTCACAATCACATGCGCAATTGAAAACAACTCACCTCTGCAACTAACAAGTACATGGCATCGGATCTAAGAAAACCCACTGTTCTCATGATCCTTAGCAATGTTTAATAAGAAATTGCCTCTCTTAATAAGAAACATAGTGCTTTTTCTCCTGAGCAAACTCTGTTCAAGTCACATTCTTAAATGCAGTTGAAACAGAAGTCACCTCTTTAGTGAAAACATAGTGTGACCTTGTAAGGGAACTCACTCTTATATTCACATTCATAAACCCTGTTGATAGAGATATTGCCTCTTAGAAACAACAGTGATTTGTTACAAACAAAATCATTGTTGTGGTCATATCCATATACACAGTTGAAAGAATATTCACCTCTGTTACTAATAAGTACAGTGTACTACATCTAAGAAAAACCATTGTTCTTATCATGTTACTTAGCAGAGTTGAAACAGAAATCAACTCTGTTAATAGAAAACACAGTGCTTTTCTCCTGAGCAAATTCCCTGTACAAGTCACATTATTAAATGCAGTTGAAACAGAAGTTACCTTTTTATTGAAAACACTTGTTTGTTGAAGGGAACTCTGTTACATTCAATTCATTCTTTTCTTAGAAACAACTGTGATTTTCTTGTAAACAAAGTGTCTGTTCTAGTCACATTGGTAACTGCAGTTAAACGAGTAATCAGCTATTTATTGAAAACACAGTGTGTTTCTTATAAGGGATCCCAGTGTTGTATTCACATTCATAAAAGCAGTTGAAAGTGTTGTCGCCTCTTTTCTTAGAAACAACAGTGCTTTTCTTGGAAACAAAGTCACTGTTCTAGCCAATTTCATAAACACAGTTGAAAGACAACTGGTCTCTTTTACTAGCAAGTACAGTGTATTGGAGCTAAGAAAACTGACATTCTTATCAAGTTCATAAGAAAAGTTGAAAGAGAAATAGCCTATTTTACTAGAAAACACCATGTTTTTCTCTTGAGCTAATTCCCCTTCTAGTCATATTGAAAATTCAATTAAAAAGAAGTCTCATCTTTATTGAAAACACAGTGTTTATTATAAGGTAATTCACACTTGTATTCACATTCATAAAATGCAGTTGCAGGAGACGGTACCTATTCTCTTAGAAACAACACTTGTTTTATTGGAAGCAAAGTCACTGTTCTAGTCACAGCAATATACACAGTTGAAAGCCAACTTTCCACTGTTACTAGCAAGTACAGAGCACTGGATCTAAGAAAACCCAATGTTCTTATCATGTTTCTTAGCAAAGTTGAAAGAGAAATTGCCTCTGTTAATAGAAAACACAGTGCTTTTCTCCTGAGCAAACTCCATGTTCAATTCACATTGTTAAATGCAGTTGAAACAGAAGTCACTTCTTTACTGAAAACACAGTGTGTTTCTTGTAAGGGAAATTTCTGTTGTTTTCACATTCATAAATGCAATTGAAAGAGTTGTTGTGACTTTTCTTAGAAATAATTGCCATTTTCTCAGAAGGTTGTCACTGTTCTAGTCACATCCATACACAGAGCTGAAATACAATTTTCCTCTGCTACAATCAAGTACAGTGCATTGGGCTTTAGAAAACCCACTGTTCTTTTCAGGTTCCTAAGGAAAGTTGAAAAAGAAATCGCCTCTGTTCCTAGTAAACACAGTTCTTTTCTCCTGTTCTAGTCATACTGGTAAATGCAGTTAAAAGAGTAATCACCTTATTTTTTGAAAACAGTGTTTATCTTGGAATGGAACTCACTGTTGTATTCACATTCATAAACAGAGTTGATAGAGATGTCGCCTCCTCTTAGAAACAGCACTAGTTTACTTGGAAGCAAAGTCACTGTTCTAGTCTCAGCCATATACACAGTTGAAAGACAACTCACCTCTGTAACCAGCAAGTAGAGGGCATTGGATCTAAGAAAATCAACAGTTCTTATCATGTTCCTAAGCAAATTTGGAAGAAATTTCCTGTTAATCAAAAAAAGTTCTTTTCTCCTGAGCAAACTCCTGTTCTAGCAACACTGGAAACACAAAGAGAAGTCACCTCTTCATTGAAAACACAGTGTGTTTGTTGTAAGGGAACTCTGTTGTATTCACATTCATAAACACAGTTGAAAGACATTGTTTCTTTGCTTAGACAAAAAGTACTTTCTTGGAAGGAATGTTATTGTTTGAGTCACTTTCATATACACAGTTGAAAACAACATGTCTCTGTTACTAGCATATATAGTATACTGTATCTAAGAAAACCCACTGTTCTTATCTCGTTCCTAAGCAAAGTTGAAAGAGAAATTGCCTCTTTTACTAGAAAACACAGTGGTTTTCTCCTGAGCCAACTCCCTGTCCTAGTCACATTGAAAATGCAGTTAAAAGGGAAATTGTCTTTTATTAAAAACACAGTATGTTTCTTTAAACATAAAACTCACTGTTGAATTCACAATCATAAACACAGTTGAAAAACATATTGTCTCTTTCCTTGGAAACAACAGTGCTTTTCTTAGAAACAATGTCACTGTTCTAGTCACATTTATATACACAGCTGAAAATTACTCACCTCTGTTACTAGCAGGTACAGGGCACTGTCTACCCCTTTTCTTCTCTTTCCCAAGCCCACAACTTTTTAAAATATATTATAACCCATTTAGAGGCCTTTTTGACTGAATTTGTTTTTATTGTATATTTTAACCCTTTTTGTCTGGGCCATGTGGTGATGCAAAGATTAATAGAAATGGGTTAATTTAAATGTAAGAGCTAGTTAGTAAAGAGCCTGAGCCATTGGCCAAACATTTATGGTTAATATAAGTCTCTGTGTAGTAATTTGGGAAGTGACTGCTGGGTATAATCAGGTGGATAGGGCAGACAGCTCAATCTCCATTTACAGTCCTGGATCACAATGAAGACTCTGATCCCAAAGGCAGAAAATATAAGGTCCCATTAACTTTTATGGGATATCATTTCCAGATCCTGAATTGAAAAACATAATGTAGGCTTACACAGAACTTTTGGCCCTATGCAAATTGATAAATGATAAGTTTTCAGGCGATTAATGGAAGATAAACTTTCAATCTTGTATAACACACTGATAAGATGTCTCAAGAGAACATTATATGTTCTCAATGTCAACATCTGTAATAAACAACTAAATGAAAAGAGGTTTTCTTGTTTTTCTGTTTCTTTTACAATTAATCTAATTACAATTAATGTTTCTTATGGATCTGGAAGTACACAGAAAAAGAAAAGGGCATTTTGGAGGGCATATAATCAGAATTCATGGGAAATCAAGACTATTTATAAAATATTGCCTAAAATATTTTCCACAAGTCATGTCAGTGTATGATATCTTGGAAACTTTTAAAATTATATATGTATGCATATATACTGAGTACATGTGTACCAAGAAGAGACTGTGAGATCACCTGGATTTAGAGTTGGAGAAGTTTGAAAGCCATTAGGCTAATACTTGAACCAGGATCATCAGGAAGAGGAGCCAGAGATCCTAACCACTGAACCATCTCTCCAGACACATGCACTATATAATTTAATATAAATACATGTTGCATTCCTGTGATGGTCTAAAATGTAATGAGCAGAAAACACACTGATGAAACTAGACCATGCACTTATAAAGGTCTCTAATGAGAAGGCAGAGATGCTGGGCTCCTGGCTAGTAATGGGAGTTCAAAGTTCCTGTGTTATTCAAAAATAAATCATTGTATTTGTGAACTGGAAAATGTCTTATAGACTTGAAAGCTAAACCTGACCCAGACAGGCTACTCTGCCTTCTTATAGTTGAGAATAATGAATTCAGACAGCTTTATGGAAATACCAATGTCATATATTCAGTATGTGAAGTATCATTAACTATTCTATGATAATATATTAGGTCAGAAATAACCCACAGGCATCTCTCTCTCTCTCTCTCTCTCTCTCTCTCTCTCTCTCTCTCTCTCTCTCCCTCTCTCTCTCACACACACACACACACACACACACACACACACTTCTTATGACTGGTATTATGCAGAAACTCAAGCTGTATTCTATGCTAGCTTGGACACAGCAATGTAGCTGAGGCTTTCTTCCCAACCATGGTTATTAAACTGTTCCAAGCCATCCAAGTGGAGGGATTACAGACATGAGGCACAACACATGAGAAATTCTTCTGACGATAAAGTAACTCTACATGTAAGAACCAAAGAAGTTTCTGGTCACAAGTCAGCATTTCAGTGGATAATCTCGTTAGGACAAGATAATATAACTCTCAGAATATATTGCCTTTTCTGCTGTTTCCCAAATGAGCAGTGGATAGTAGATAATTTTTTGCCCTGAAATCTTTGATCAGGAACATCAAACCATTTTTCATATAGATTAGAGCAGAGTAAGCTTCCTTGAATATTTTGAAGAAAATCCTTAAATACATTAAAAACCAAGAATTGTAATGGTCAATATATATTAGAGATATTATTGAGAAGTGTTTTTGCTGAACAATATCAGTTTAGACTCCACTTCTTTCAACATTTCACAAGCTATCATCCATCCATAATCTAGCTTGAACACTATTGACCTTGGCACTCAGAAGTAGGAGCTTACCTAAAACTGGAGTCAAAGGAACAGAGTTCTGGAGATAGCAAGGAAGGAGTAAACTAACTCTTTATTCAATACTATCTTCCTGGACATAATAAACTACCAAAATCAGACAAAGCCAGAGACTACCTCATGCTAATTCCACATTATATTGAAAGCACACTTGGAGTAGGGCCAAATATTTTCACATGGAATTCCTGAGTTAAACGTGAGGAAGTCTCAGTTTCACATTCATTCCCTCAACTGTGGGAAAATTCAGCTCTAAATTGTAAGCAGTGGCTAGGTTGGTGAAAATGCAAATCCCTGTATTTGACACCTTCAAACCCCATTGTTTGATCACATACACACATAAACCTCAATTTCAAAAGTCTAGGCTTTTTAAAATGTGTGCAGTTTAGTATATACCTGGAATATCAAAACTCAAAATTATGCAATAGAGTCTGAGTTCAGATGATATAGTGGATTTCAAATACAAAGTCTCAAAATAAAATATATAAATAGGAATAATTCAAAAATATTTTGTCAAGAAAAAGAGCACAATATCAAATTACCTTATTTTCTTCAAATGCACATTTTCTATTTTCTCACTAAATAGTTTGAAACAATTCAGTATTAACTAGTTCAGGAGATACTACAATCAACTTTCATGTTTATAACCTCATGAAGGTTGGCTTATTCCAATAATTTTTGAGCCGCTGTAAGTAAGAGTCAGGCATGGTTTGAAGCATCAAGGATAGAGAAATGTGAAAAATGGAAACATGCCAAGTCTTCTTGTAAAATTAAGTGCTACTGTTACATAGGGCAGCCTTCAGTTTGTTCCCCATTATGTGGTCCCAATTTTCTAGCAATAGAGCAAGCAAGACTTGGCAAGCTCCCAGAGTCAAGGAGAATCAAGTGATACATTTACCTGATGTCACAGAGCTTGTCTAGTCTCAGAGCACTGTCTCTTCTCTGAATGTCTGGGCCCACACTTCCACAATCTACTGCACAGTGAATTAAGAGAACATGCCCCAAGTAAACCAGTGGAATTTTCTCTAAAGCCACTGCTTATACATAGCTTCATGGAAAATTCAATGTGGTAGATTATTCATGAGTGGGTCAGGGTAATTGTTGATTATTTGACAAGGGATTAGTAAGCCAAAATCTGGAAAATATAAAAGCATTTAAGTTTTACTTTTTGCCACAAAATGAAATCAGTTTCATAGGTGTACTGGACAACAGTAATATCTAACTCTCCTTTAACCCATAACATGTCAGTGGTAGACTAGCCATGCTGAACCCTTATTATTTATGGATAATATTTGTTTGGGTATGCATCCATTAAGACATGTGTTTTGCACTTTCACACTTTTAACACTATTGTACTTTAATTTTGTTATTATTCTACACAGTGTAGTCAGAGGTGAAATTAATAGAGTGGTTTGCAATGACAAACCAAATCACATATAACATACAGGGATGTTATCTTCCAACAGGTCTTCAACTGTGTTTTTGTGATGAATCCTATAGCCTGTCAGACTTTTATCCACCATGCCTCATCTCCTCAGTTGCCATGTTGAAGGAAAATATTACTATCAGCTTAGCTCAAGGAAGGAAATGACTCATGAATTGCTACAGAGATGTGGAGTGTGGATTATACTAAACTCTCTCTGTCTTTAAGATAGATTCCTTGCACGAATTCAATTCTTCTCCAGAATCGAGCTTTGTTTTCAGGGATCCATGTGATATATTGGCTGCTGATCTAAAAATTCCCTTTGTTTCTGGTCCTTTTTTATTGATAATATACAGAATATCTTGTGTGGGAGTAAGACAAGCATCTATCTTTACAATTCTATACTTTTGAAGGACCGGTATGGCTCTTACTGTGAAACAGAGCAATGGCAAAAGAAGGAAATTTAGATTTTTCTCTCTTTTTTTACTTCTAAATATATTTTCTTCCCTAATCTACTTTTCCCAGTTGGAACACGGGAGTTTTATTTGGATCAGATACTCCTCAGCAGTGAGCTGATGATTTAAAAATCACACTCCTGTGTCTTTTAGTTAATGATCTTCTCTTACTATTCCTTTCTCTGCAATGAATATCTTTCCCAAACATTCTCAGTTGCTGTTGGAATATTGCCCTTTCAGTGACCCAAATGCTATTGATATCTCCTGTCTGTCCTGAAATCATTTATTAGTTTTTAAATCTGTGCTCTCTAGGAAGGTTTTTTCTAATTTACTTTTTTGAAAGTAACTTTCATATCCTTCTGCTGTGACCTCTTATTTTCAACTTTCTGTGTAGAAAGATGCTGTCAGAGTCAAGAACCAACACATGGGAACTGCAATCCCTCTTCCACTTTTGCACTATATAAAAATGACTACCATACACAAGCTAAGAATACTTTTCTTTATTTCACTTGAAGAGCGGGTTGATGATAATTTTGGTCACCAGAAAAGTTTTCTATAAGATATCAAGTTATTGGCAGAAATTATCATATATATGACTTGGTTTTTTTCTCTCCAAACACACATTTCATTACTTTTTGCCCTACTTGTTGCTCTTTTTACTATAGATCCGTATGAATCATAAGTACTAACTGTATCACTGACTCAATGTTTTGTCAAAGAAGCCATAACTATTTAACTGTGCCTAAGTTTCTCAAGTCACAGTCAGAAGACAGATAGATTTCTTTGCCAAAATATTACACAGATGACCTGTCTAAATTACTGTTTTACATCTGTGAAGGGAAAAGTGCCAAATCAACTTCTATAATAGAAGGCTTTTAATTGGGGGATGCTTACACTTTTCAGAGGATTAGTCCATTATCTTTGTGGCAGGAAAGATGGCAGTAAGCAAGCTGAGCAGAAAGGAAGAGCCCATTTCTAATGACACATTTCAAACTATACCATATCCCCTAATGTTCCCAATCCCTAATGTTCCACTAATTGGGGAATAAGCATTCAGATATATAACCTTATATCTAGTTTTTTTAATGCAGTTCATTTCCCAATGAATCCTCATGACCTTGACCTCCACTATCTAAATTATTCTTAGCATGTCATCTTCCAGTCTTTCCTGGAATGGCCCTTTAAAAACTGTGTAGAGTTTGCAATTGCTTTTAATATCCAGAGTCCTGCTATCTTTTGCATTCTTCCAAAATACAACATTTGCAGATTCTCATAGCAATAACCTCGTTTTAAGGCTACCAACTTTTGTTCTGAATTTCTTTTCTGTTTCTATGATTAAATTATTTACCAAAAGCAAATGAGGTTATGTGTAGATCTAACCGTCTTGTTAAATAAGAAACACAGAGCCAAATACAGAGTTTATAGCCAAGAGGTCAGAGCAATAGCTGAGAGCTGAAAATCTTATCCTTCACTGCTGTTGCTGTCTTTCCTCTCTGAGACAGACCTACTTCTGTGTGTTTTTTTTTCTTTTTTATAGACTTTCTGTTCTGCTTTTTCATTGGTTGTAAACCCAACCACATGACCTCCTCATCACTGCATGTCTGTACAGACCTCCAGGTCTTCTATGGTTGGTATTGAGATTAAAGGCGTATATCACCATGCTGGCTGTATCCTTGAACACACAGAAATCCTGCCTAGCTCTGCCTCCCAAGTGCTGGGATTAAAGGTGTGCACCACCACCACCCAGCTTCTGCTATGGCTTGCTCTGACCTCAAGGCAACTTTATTAGTATACAAATAAAATCACATTTTACAAATATAGTATCACCACAGTTATGAACAGGCTTATTGGGCTGAAACTGCCAGGACACATTCAATCATATGAGAGAACTCAAGGAAAAAAAAAAAAAACTCAGGCTAGCAAATGAAGGTTAAGAAAACCATGGTAGAACAGTTTGCTGGCACCTTCTATTACCTGGTCATTGTCTCTCTTACTCAGCTCACTCTCTTATCCAGTCTGACCTCTATACTGAGCACAAAACTACAACAACCAAAAAAAAGTGACATATTTGTGAATAAATAAACTGATGGAAAGAAAAAAAAAAGCACAAAAGTATAGTGAAGCTTTAAACAAAGAACCCAAGGAAACTCAGCCCAGAAAACATATTGGCAGATGTTATACAACTGTTTATGGTTCTATATGTATAGAGATTAAGTACACAAAGACTTCACAACTCCCCCAAAACTGACTTAAGGTGAACCCTAATCTTTTACGTTGCTGACTCCCCAGCTGCTGTTCTTAAGGCCAACAGAGAGGCCCCACTCTCCAGAGCTGTCTCTGGATATAGAGGTGATCAGAGAAGACTGCTATGCCTCTGCCACCCATTTTCTCTTTGGTGTCAACAAATGCAGACACAGTGATGTAAGAACTATCCAATATGAATCTTTTCTATCAAATAGTATCAAACTTGAAGTTAGGATATGGAATTCAAATATCAATACTTCCTCCACACAGTAAAATATTATTTATTGCCAGGCCCAAGTCTCAATTCTAGGAGTTTGATGGCCTGAAGCAGTTCCTACCTTCCCCTTCATTTCCTATGCACCAATTCCTTTAATACTCACATAGAGAATAAGATTGTGAGAACTGGTGCCAGATATTGGGGAAAAGACACAGTCACCACCTGCCTCAGGACAAAATTAAGTGCAGTTCCTGTCTAGGTAAATTTCCTTTTCAAGAACACACCCTCTAGAGCAAGAGAAGAGTTTGCCTTGCCCAGACAGACACTTATTTGTAGCAATTAACAGGTGGTCTAAGAACTTTGCTCACCTGAGGAATCACCTCAGAGGGACTCACAGGATAAATGCTTCCCACAGCTTCTGCTGTGGCCTTGTGCCTCTGGAACTCTGCAGCTGAGCAAAAGAACCCCAGGGATGGAAGCCTGGACATCACAGTGACAGTGGTATGAGGCAATTACCAGGGCAACAAGGACCAATCTGTACACAGAGCAATGGTAAGACATGCTATGGGGAAGAGAAAAGTGTTCCTTTGGTGGTCATGGGTGGGGGGGGGGGGTTGAGACATGGTATTTGACATGAAACTTGAATGCAAGAAATCTCCATAAATGGACACTAGGCGCAATGTAAACCAAGGTGGAAAAACATCCTAGGTAGAATGAGCTCTAAAGAAAAAGGTAAACAAACAAATTGAAGAAAAAAATATTTCTCTTAAGCAGAGGTAAGCCAAGTCCTCTACCTGAGCTACAGGCTATTGTAATATAACCTGCCCTGCCCTGACTAAAGAGAATGAACAACAGGAAGCCTCAAACTCAGGTTTGTGTCTCTATCTTTCTTCTACATGCATGGCACTTTCCATTGTATCTCTCCCTCACCCAGTTTACTGGGAGAATCTCGGAAACCTTGGATCAGGTCAGGTAGAAAGAAGAAAGTCAGTCTCTTGGTGTAGCTATGTCTGACTGTCTTAGAAAATATCACGAGGCAATGTTTTTTTGGTTTTTGGTTTTTTTTTCTGAGTAAAAGTGTCAAAAAAGCTACCAAGGTTTTAATTTGGATGAACTCTTTCAAAGGGTTTCCAAAAGTCTTAAATTCCAGCTCACATGGAGGGGCACAGATTCATCTGATTTCAGGCCACAGCATACTCAACTAGGATAAATTGGGCCAAGAAACATCTTGTATTTGGGGACTGAGAAGTTAAAACCCCTGGATGACAATGCTTAGCTTTCACAGTTACAATTCCCATATAAAGACATATGGATTCAACTGTCTCTGATGGAGACCATGGAATTCTTTCCTATATCCCTTTGCTATTTAAGGTCTATGTGTCTAGGCCATTAGGCATCATCTCCTACTATATCCACACTATACTAACTAAAGTGACTTTTCAAAGAAAAGTAACAGTATAACAGTGCACATTTTATCTGTGAGATGTGTGTGTCCTGCAGGGACTTGTGCCCTATTGGGGGATGGGCTCACCCTCACACAGGGTTGAACTAATCTTGAGCAGAAAGGAACAAGGTAGTTTGCTCCTGTCTTGGCTGTTGACCTTATCCCAATGAAAGCAGCCTTGGCCACCTTCTTTGCTCATGGTTTCATAAAATGTAAATCCCATGTGACTTCTTTGTTACTATGGCATAAAACAAAATGGAGGTATCCATAAACTTCCTGCTGTCACTCAGCCCTTGGGGGATGACCCCATTTATACTTAAGACTTCCATGGTGTATGTTAATTTTGATGTATTGTTGATACTTACTGTACATATTTATTAGCTTTCAGAAGAGATTTAAGAATTTTCTTAGCTATATGCCTCCAAAACTAGCAAGGCATTAAATGAATCTGGCACATTTAAATGGTCAGGCTTGGAAGACTCATGTGAATTTGCATCAGTGTAGAGCCTGTCTTGAGAAAGCACAAGAACCAAAAGAATAGAACACCAGGTGCTAGAAAAGTTGTTGCCAGCAGGTAGCTATGACAGCTGCAGGCTGGTGAGATAAGCTATGCTGGGTTCTGTGCCTCATCCCAGACCCCCACCGGAAATCTCCAAGACTTTTTTTGCCTTAATGACTCCCTTGCCCCACATTTGTTGTCCACATGTGCCCCATCATGCACTAGAATGTCATGCACTGAACAATGCTTTTGTTTTCGCTGTCTAGCCTCCTCCTGTCAATAGAAAATTGGCATCTAAAACAAAGATCAAAACTCAGTCTCTTGCCTCCACACATATGGGTACAAACAATATGCCTCCACACATGTAGACATGCATAAAAACACAATGTACATTACAGACAAAGGAATAAAAAGGAGAACAAAGACTTCAATAGGAACTTAGGTGGTCAGGAGTGCTTGTGCTCCTTTCCCAGTAACCAACTTCTAACCACCAGAGGGCCTTTTGCTTTCTCAGTAAATTAACAATACTTCTATTACTAACCATTTGTCTTTATACCAATTCATTTTTTGGTCAATAGCTAGCTAGTTGGACAACAGCAAGCCAGCAAGGATGCATGAAATGTTTACTGTTCAAGAAACATTTCTAAAATATCACTGGTACTACTCACAAAAAAGAGATATTGTTTCTGGAAAAAAAAAGCCTCAGGGATTTTTATACTCATGTATTTGTCATGACTAAATTGAACCATTATCAGAATATAAAATTAAAATTTAGCCTATGAAAACATCTGCACCATTCTAAATAGTAACTACAAGAAGGTGTTGCCAATGGAAAAGTAAATTTGCAACCAGAAACAGTGGCTCATGCCTGTAATTGCAGCCATTTGGAAAGCTGAGCCTAGTACAGCACCCGTAGCACAGGTGTGAGTTCTAGACTGTGTACTGCAAAGAAGTTTGCATCTTTGTAAGGTGATTCTCCTACCCAATGCCAGAGTCAGTGAAAAAATATATCTTAGAGGAAATTAAAAGGCTAAATTATGAAACAGATGGACTTCAGATTCTCAGAAAATATAAATCACCAATTTATCACATTTTTCCATTATTACACACCTAGGATAGAATTTTATAAATACCTATTTTATCATCTATGTGATGTAGCATGAATCTTAACAGGTCTTATTAATGAAATCAAACCTGAGGCCAGTTATTGGGGTGAATTCTGGAAGATCAGAGAAGCAGAACTAACCACAGCCACCTTACCTTGCCAATTCTTCAGCTGATCCTGTTTTCTCAGACTGGAAGCCACTGAGTCCTTATCCAAATGGATCTCAGCTGAACTGCTTCTTGAAAGCCTGAAAGCTTAACCAACCAAATACTTCTAGTTTCTGGTCTTCAAGCCTTATATACCTTTCTGACTTCTGCCTTTACCCCTTGGGATTAAAGGCTCACTTCATGGGATTAAAGGTGTGAGTCACCATGCCTGGCTGTATCCTTGAACACACAGAGATCCAGGCAGATCTGGAGTGCTAGGATTAAAGGCGTGTGCTACCACTGCCTAACCTCTATGTTTAATATTGTGTCTGTTCTATTCTCTGACCCCAGATAAGTTTATTAGAGTGCACAATATTTCTGGGAACACAATACCACCACAATGTGAAATGAGCTGCTGTGAGTTCTGAGTTATAACTGGCAAATATCATAATCTCCCACTGTTATTTGCTCACTTACCAGCTGAAGGAAGACTTAATTGTGTTGATGAAAATTATCCTCTGGCCAGGCATAGTGGCCCATGTTTATAAAATTCTGGTAGTTAAAGAGGCTGAGATGGAAGAATCCCAGCAACTTACACAGCAGTCTGGGCTGTAACCAGATTGCAAACCAGGTAGCCTCTACTCCTCTGTTGTAGTTTGAGCTGCCTGATGGTTCTACTTTACCCTGACAACTTACTGAATTTAAGGAGACATCGAGTGCATTAGACAGGATGAAATCAAGGGAAAAGGAAGACAGCTGAAGGAGACTGGAAGGGATAAAAGTAAGACTTGTGTGGGCCCAGTATGCATGGAGCAGGGAACAGATGTGTGGCCTATGGAGTCCTGAACCAATGATACCTTTACTCTACCCACCCCTCAGCGACACAAAGAAAACCTAGCACCAAACCTCAGTCTCTGTCCCAGTTACGCATGGTCTGCTCATCACGATGTGAACTTGGGCTCCTCAGTTCACTTAGACCTACAACATCCTCCCCTGGCTCTGTGATTCAGCCTTTAGGATGTGGGTGGGGATGAAGTTGATGAAGAACAACCCTAGGCAATGGGCTGCTCTGGGTACTTCTCTCCTGGCCCAGCCCCATGCACATATAAAGAGACACCCTTTAGTTGGTACAAATGCTGTGGGCTTGGAATACAAGAGGAGTGGGATTCTCACTTCCCAGAGCTCCTCAACTGGCCTCTTAGGCTGCAGGGAAGAAGTCACTGGTGAGGGGACAGAGCCCATCCTAAGCCCCAGAGCTAACACTTGTTGGTGCCATACCCCCTGAAGTTCTGGAGCTTCAAGGAAGACTATGGATATTGGCCTGGTACAATCTTTGTTCCCCTTGGTTTTGTGGGTCTCTGACCATACCTTATTGATCATTCTCAACTTGAATGACTTTGAAATCCTGAAACTCCTGCTGGCACTCTGTAAGTACCATGATTATCGTCTTATGCCACCATGTTTGGCTTAGGTGGCAACTTTTCAACTTCATTTAGTGAATCATGAGAATAGGGCTGTGAGTATAATGAGCAGTTAGACTTAACTATATTAAAAATCCACTTATCTCTGTGAGCCTGAGATTCCCTATCTGTAGAATAGGGACAGAAATCTGCCCAGTTCCTTTGATGAGTTATAACAGACTTAATAATAAAGAAAAGGACTATTGCTCATAGTTGGAAGACAGTGAACTTTAAAGTAGGGCTGATGGGACTCTTCTGTTTCAGAAGTTAGAACCTGAACCTGAGTCCTAGCTACCCTTAACCAGTCCAGCTCAGCCACTTATTCTCAATAAGTGAATTAAAAGAGCTAAATTAGTTCATTGCAATATGCCAAAATACAATACAGGTCCTCTGCAGGCAAGGTGGGTAAATCTCTCTGATGTTTTGGAACCCAAGTTTCCTTTGCAATGTTGGAGCATCCATCTTCAACCTACAGGCCTAGAATATTAGACAGACTAATCTGTGAGTCAGGATTTTTGAAGGACTGTCCTGCCTTGTCTTGGCAAAGTTCAACAGTCACTTTCTTTTCTGTCCTGCTCATCCAACTTGGACAGCATGCTGTCAGTATTCAATTCAAGGCAAGGGCAGTTTCTTGCCTAGTGGATAACTTTTGCAACAAAGGAAGTAAACTCCATATGGAGTTTCTTTGATGCCCACCATCTTCTCTTAAGTAGATCAGTGCTGGCTCACTGTCATAAAAATCCAATGTCATATTCTGTAGATCTCTGAAGTATTGAAAGATCACTCAACTATCTAAAATATATTTCTGTTTGACCTATCTAACATACCTTACATGAATACAAGTTTCATTATAATAAATGACTAACTACTAATCTCCATTTATTATCATAAATAATTTGTAATAACTTGAGAAATTTACATGTTAGATGAGCTGTATAGGTACAATACCTTAAATAAGAGTAGAAATGAGCTGGGTGGTGGTGGTGCATGCCTTTAATCCCAGCACTCCGGAGGCAGAGCCAGGAGGATCACTGTGAATTCAAGGCCAGCTTGGGCTACAGAGTAAGTTCCAGGAAAGGCAAAACACTACACAGAAAAACCCTGTCTTGAAAAAAGAAAAAGAGTAGAAATGTATGTACAGTATGTTATAAACAAAATAATCTTAAATTTGTATCAATATACAAAAATCCATAACAATGTAAAATATTTAAATTAGTTGCTTTTTGTTTTAAAAGTAGATTTAATAATCCACCATGTTATCTTATTTCTATATCCCACTTTTTCTTTTTAGAAAAAGATCCCTGAATCTAATCTCCTTTGTTCAGCTTTTTTCCTGACCATTACCAATAACAACTTGTAACCAACCCTCCTAACCAATAACAAATATCCATAACCCATTAAATGCCCAAAAACCACCCACCTCACCTCTTGGGAATTTGGGTATCATGGTCTTAAAATTACTTCTTGCTGTCTGGGGTAAAAAATATGGGTAACTGTCTAGTCCTGGGACAGCTAGCTGTAACATTTGTTGTCCAGTCTTTGGGTAAAGTGAAGAACTTGTCTGAAGTACTGGCTAGAGTAGTCTGTGAGGCTGGATCATCTCAGCCAGTCAACTTAAAATTCTCATGAGCAGTTTATAGTCCAAAGCAGATCTTTAGGTGGTGTTTGTCAGCTTAGTGGCATTACCATAGTCCAGGTGGAATCACTACAGTGGGGCCCCATCCTCCTTTTGGAGAGTTAAAAGGTTGCTTTTAGGCATGGTCATAGTTCCCTACAGAAAACTTAAACATTTTAAATATCATATACAGCAGATTTCAAAGAAGTTAAAGGACTATAATATGTTATATACATCCAAATGTACATAAACTTAATTCCTAGTTACCTGATAGAGACTCAAACCCAAAATCTTGTACAGAAAGCTATATGAAGCCCTTTTCTAGAATTAGTTAGTACTATGACAATAAATATCATGACAAAAAGTTAATAAATATTAACCTTATAAATTTTGATATAATATTTATACCTTAATGTGATGATATATTGTGTACCCTAATAAACTTTTCTGAGGATCAGAGAAGAGCCAGCCACTAGATTAGACATAGAGGTCAGGCAGTGGTGAAACACACCCTTAATCCTATCACTTGGGATGCAGAGATTTATCTGGATCTCTGTGAGTTGAAGGCCACACTGGAAACAGAGCCAGGCAGTGGTGCCATACACCTTTAATCCCAGTACTAGGAAGAACACATGCCTTTAATCCCATGAAGTGATATCTGACCAGAGAAAGATATATAAGGCCCAAGGAAACAGGAAATCATTCTCTTTGGGTTGAGGATTTCATAGAGGTAAGAATTAATGGTTGGCTGTTCTGTTTCTCTGATCTTTCAGCTTTCATCCTGATATCTGGCTCTGGGCTTTTTATTGTAAGACCACCTAAGATTTGAACAATACCAAGAAAATTTTATGAGTCAAAATGTAACCAAAGGAATATGGAATTAATGTCAATAGAATAGTTCCTTAATTTTGGCTTCTCTTCTGTCCCATATCAAGTGGCTCTTCTGACATAAGACTGAGATTCTGGATTTTCCTTTTAACAAGCATGCTTGGGTTTAGAGGCGAGAGCTATCCTCTGATTTGAAAGCCAGCTTTAATTTTTAATTGAACTGGGACTATAAAAAGACTGCATGCATTATGCATCTGAACAGCAAAAACTAACATTTGGGAAAATTTATGAAATTTTACCCTGTTGGAAATGTGATATATCAATATGTCAATTTGCTCTTTTTCTTGGGACATTTTTTTTTTTTCTGGACAATTTGTCCTTTTTCTTCAGATATCTCATTCGTGCAGTGATCTTCAGATTCCTTGGCTGATTACCTCCATTCTCCTGGAAATACAAAAACAAAACCCTGTCCCAAACCTAACTTTGGGGATTTTCCCTTTTGGCAAATTATATCTGATCAAATGAAAAGCATCTGTTAGTGTTATAAGTTAGTTTAGGTTGAATGGTTATGCTGCTTGATGAACTATCATCTTTTCTAATCAGGAGGTCATTGTTGTTCAAATCTAATGTTTATCAATTTTGATGGTTCATTTGATAGCATTTCCTCTCATGTAGAAACAAAAGCAAAACCTCTTCCCCAATGTAATATCCTGATTTCCATTCTGAGGTCAACACATCTTTAAAGTATATAGGCTGATTTAATTCTGTAGTTTTTTTTTCTATTATCCAATGTCCTTCTGTAGCTTTCATTCCTTTCTCATTACCATCTAAAAAATTAAGTTAATATAGCATTATGCAATCTATTTCTGTGAGACTTTATTAGCCCTTTGTTTATTTAGCATATCCTTTATAGTTCAATTAGATCTTTCTATAACTTGCCATATAGGATTGTGTGGTATACCTGTAGTATATTTTTTGTTGTAATATGCAAAAAACTGTTTCATTTTACTAGAGACAAATAATGGAGCATTGTCAGTGTTAATTTGTACAGGTATGCCCATGATGGCCATACCTTGTAACAACTGTGTGATTACAGGATCAGCTTTTCCAGAAAGCTGTCCAGGTGCCCAGTGAACTCCTGAATATGTATCGATGAAGTGGTAAACATATTTTAATTTTCCAAACTCTGCAAAATGAGACACACCTATTCGCCAAATTTTATTTCTTTGAGTACCCTTTCGGACACTTCCTGCAGATACTGGAGTTTAGTTATACAAGGACCAAGTAGGGCATTTTTTTATAATTTCCTTGGCTTTTTGCCAAGTGATGGAAAAATCCTTTTTCAGGCCTTTGCTATTGACATGGTGTACTCAATGAAATTCTAAGGCCTCCAGCACATTTCCTACTAGTAACTAATCAATGTAATCATTACCTTGTGCTAGAGGCCCAGCAGATCTGTGTGGGATCTGATATGTGTCATATATATATATATGGAATGATTCCTATTCCTCACTAGTTCCTATAATCATACAAATAATGAAGTTAATTCTGATTCATCAGGAAGAAGTTAATCAGTTTTGATGTATAAAACAACTTTCTGCATATTGAGAGTTAGTAACTATATTAAGAGGTGCTATAAAATCCATTAATACCATCAGAATAGCATATAATTTTTTACTTTTGGACAAAATCATAAGGGTTTTGAGCCACTTAAATTTACTGATTTATAACCTGCTTTTCCTGGTTTGTTTGCATCAGTATAGGATGTAGGGGCTCCAGAAATTGGTGTTCCCTGAACAATATGAGGGAGGATCTAGTTAGTAGTACTGATAAAGAGAAAATTTCAGCATTAAAAAATGGTACTACAATTTCTGATGGGTCCATTCCTGTCAATTGACAAAGTTTTAATTTTCTTTTTGAATCAACTCAAAACCCTTTTCCAAATATGTCTTTAACTTTTTACTTTGTGTGATTTAAAAACATCCATTCTAAGATACTATCTTCTTGCTGCATTAAAATACCTGTAGGGAAATGCATAGAGGGTAAAATAACCAGGATGCAATAAAGCTCCAGATCCAAAGGATCTATATGTGCATCCTGTAATTTCATTTCCACAAATACCAATTCTCTCTCAGCTTCAGCTGATAATTTTCTTGGAATATTTAAGTCTTTGTCATCTTATAAGGTTTCAAACAAATTACTCAGTTCTTGAGTTTTTACTCCAATAGTTAGCTGTAAAAAGGCAATGTCCCCATTTTTGAAAGTCATTAATAAGAGTTCTCAATTGATTTCTCCTGATTTGTACCTTTTTGGGTTGAATTTATTTGTAAACTTATTTTATATCCTATAATTAGTAGAATCTCTTCTTTGTATTTTTTCAGTAACAATGTTTGTAATCCCCAACAAGGCAACATTTTCTTTAGTTCTTCAAATATTTCTCTAAAGTATCTACATTTAAATCATCTATTAAGATGTTATCCATATAAAGCTAAACTATAGATTGAGGAAACTGTACATGAATTATTTCCAATGACTATTGAACAAAATATTGGCACAGGATAGGGCTGTTTAAAATCTCTTGTGGGAGAATGTTCCATTGATATCTCTTAACAGACTGGGAATCATTTTGAGTAGGCAAATTTTTCTCTGTCCTTTTTTTTGTAAATGTATAGTGAAGAAACAGTGTTTTAAATCAATAACTATAAAAAACCATTTTTTTTTTTTTTAGGTAACAGAGGAGTCAGGGGAATTCTAGGCTGTAAAGAGCCAATTGGCTGAATCACCTAATTAACAGCTCTTAGATCTATTACCATTCTCCATTTTCCAGATTTCTTTTCAATAATACAGAATTCCAAGGAATGTTCAATTCCTTAATATGTTGAGCATTTAGCTGTTCCAGTACCAGCTGTTCTAAGGCCTGTAATTTCTCTGATGTCAAAGGCCATTGTTCCACCCAAGCAGGTCTATCAACCAACTAAAAGTAGGGCTGTTGGTACATTTGAAAGATCAATGGCTGTTGTGCCCTGTTTTTGTACAACTTGGATGGTCAATGACTATTCTTTATAATACCTTCTAAAATTTTCCCCAGAAACCTATGTCAATTTATGATTTCCTTTCTGTCCTTGTGGCTCTATACATTTGAGTCACACTTTGTTTTACTGAAGATAAAGTTCCAATCCCTAAAAGCTGAATATTTACCTCCTGAAGAGGCGAATTTGGATGGCAAGATTCTGTGACAATTATTGCTACATCTGCCCCTATCCACACACGATCAACCACACTGTCATTTATTCATATTTTTAGCTTTGGGTTTTTTTGTTTGTTTTTGTTTTTTTGTTTGTTTGTTTTTTGAGACAGGATTTCTCTGTGTAGCTTTGCACCTTTCCTGGAACTCACTTGGTAGCCCAGGCTGGCCTCGAACTCACAGAGATCTGCCTGCCTCTGCCTCCCGAGTGCTGGGATTAAAGGCATGTGCCACCACCGCCTGGCTCATATTTTTAGCTTTGATCTTTGATCAATTATAGAAATCTGCCAAAAATACTTGCTTTATGGTTTCTCCTGAAATTTTTGTTTTATCTTCTAAAGTCGTTCTATAATCCAGGACAGTATGGACTTTTACAATAGGCATTACATCCTTTAATTGCTCTGGGGAGGAGTTTCCCCCATGGTGACCAGGAATGTGTGAAACAAATTTGACATGGGGACCTATGAGAGCCCCCCCCCCATCATTTTCTGACTGCAAAGGATTATCCTGTCTGTCCCCTAATGATCTGCATTTATTGGTCCAATGCCAGCCTTCGCCATACCTTCTGCATAATCCAGAAAGGAGGGGCCTTCTCTTTGTATTATTCCTAGAGAAAACACTGTTTCTAGGAATGCCCTGTCTACAATCCCTTATTAGGTGATCTTGTTTGCCACAGTTAACACATGACATTTTGATTTTTTTCAAGCTTCTGGAAATCACCTCTCCCATCCAAGCATCATCATGATTATGAGATATTGACTGTATCTCACATCCATTCCTCTATGGGTACTGATCTTGCCTTTAAAGACCTAATCACCCTTTTGTACTGTGAACTAGCATTTTCAAAACCCAAAGATTTCAGTTAGTATTTGTCTAGCTTCCTGATTTGGTATTATTCTATTTACAGCTGAGATCAAAAAAATCAGTGAAGGTTTCTTTAGGGCCCTGTATAACTTTAGCAAATGACTCCGTTCTCTAACTTCAATTCTGTCCCCAGCATTCAAAGCTGCTTCATGGCATAGAGATAGGGAGTGGTCATTATATATGTCTTTGTGTATCAACATAATTGCCCTCTCCACAAAGTTGGTGTTGGGAGATTTCAATACCTCTAGCCTTACTTCATGTTTAATGGTCCTAGCCTCATCTTTCCACCAGGTCCTCCACTGGAATTGAGGAGAAGGCTCCAATACTGCTGTAACCAGTCTTTCCAGTCATGTGGGACACTTCTGTGTTACTAGTGGACCATGAATTTAATGCCTGCTTTACAAAAGGGTAATTCATACCATGAGACTATTGCTTCCTTAAATCCAGTCAGCTCTTACACAGTATTGGGGATATATGTTATTTAGCAGTTGTTTCTGTAAGGTGACTGGATAAATTAAGGTTGATTGTTAACCTTGGGCTGATCCTCTCTAATTTTTTAATGTAATGGTGTGGTTAGATTCCCTTTAAATTCCTCTGACTGGGCCTGAATATATCTATGGTCTATTTTAATAAGCTTTTCTAATACCTATATCTTGGCATTCATTATCAACCAACTTTTTTAGGGATAAACCAAGAATTATCAAACTGATAATAAGAATTATCAAAATGATAATTAACATTATGTCTATCTCATTTGTTTATTATCCCTTCATTTAATTTTTTCATTTTTAAACCATCCATTGTGTAATCATACAGAGACCTAACTCTCTCCATTGTAACAGTGTTTCCCATTTTTTTAATGTGGGGAAAAATTTTTAAAAACTAATTTCCTCCTTTAAGAACTCCCAATTCTCTCACCAATTCTGCTGATGACAGTGAATATGATGGTGAAGTGTGAGGCTGACTGGTGCTGCATAGAACAGTAGAAGCCTGGCCAGGTGTCAAGGCAGCTACGTAGTGTGGCAGCAGCCTGAGGAGGGGACCCAAAGTAATGCCACAATCCACCAGGAGAGGGAGATGGCTGTCTGAAAAACACACACAGTGGATGGTGCAGTGGAAGCTGCCTGGAGCCAGAGCTGGCCAGTGGTAAGGGGCTAACTTCAGAGGGATTTGGAGCCCAAGCACCTATACAGTTCGCTGCAGACAGCCTGCAACAGAAAAATCCCAAACTTGCTCAGAGGGCTTGTGGGGGGAGGAAACCCTAGCCCATAAAGCAGTGACTCTGGTGGGAGCCCCCATGTGTCACTGTGGCTTGTGCCAGTGGCTACAAAGCCATGGGCAAGTGGCTTTTTCATGAATTCATGCCTCAAAAATTGGATGTCAGATAAAGTGATCCTAGTTAATCTTATCAATAAAAAACGGGAGTCAAATATTGGGGCAATAACCTGAAAGATCAGAGAAGCAAAGGAGCAGCCACTAGTGACTTCTTACCTATCCAGATCCTCAGACAGAATAGGGGCTGAGATCCTGTCTGTGCCCACCTTATACTCCTATCTCTACCTCCTGATTGCTGGGATTAAAGGTGTGAGCCTCGGGCTGGAGAGATGGCTCAGAGGTTAAGAGCACCGACTGCTCTTCCAGAGGTCCTGAGTTCAATTCCCAGCAACCACATGGTGGCTCACAAACATCTGTAATGAGATCTGGTGCCCTCTTCTGGTGTGCAGGAATATATGCAAGCAGAATACTGTAAACATAATAAATAAACAACATAATAATTTTTTTTAAAAAAAAGGTGTGAGCCTCCCAATTGCTAGGATTAAAGTGTGACACATCACAGACTGGCCTCTGTGGTTAACTTGTGGCTAGCTATGCCCTCTGATCTCCAGGCAAGCTTTGTTTGTTAGCACCAAAAAGAAGTCATACAACAATGCCCTGCTGAAGGAAAAATGTAACTGTGGGTATGCTTTCATAATTTACATCTGCATACTTTTTCCAGTTCCCACTCTCTGGTTCATGCTGCAGGTTGAGGATGTGAGATTTTAGTCTCCTGCTATAGATGACATGTCTGATACCTGTTGCCATGCCACTTTCATGGTGATCCTGTATCCTTCTGGAACCAAGAGTCAAACTCTTTCATAAGTTGAAGCAGGCATGTTTTTATCACAACAACAGAAAAGGCACAAATACACATTCATAAAGTTTTACTCCTGAATTATTTCATGTCACTGAAGAGATGTGTGAAATCTAAAAGGGTTACTTCATTATTTAAATGTGTAGGGCTTTGTCCATATGAGTTCACAGGTACAAACAAAATAGAGGCATTATAGTGCTTGGATAGATTGTTGCCATTGTCAGATTCTTTTCTCCAGAATACTCTTGTATAATGTAAATGTGTTGGCTAAAGACATCAAATCCTTTATAGCCAGATTTCCTTTGGTATAAGTTTTTCCACATCCTCAAAGACTCTTATGATATGTACAGGCTTTAACAGGATGATTGCATTTAAAGGAATGCTTTAGAGTAAAACTTTTTTACTCTTGTTTAAAGACTACCATGAACTTGCAAAACCCTACCACACTGACTTCATTCATAGGGTTTCTCTGCAGTTTGATTTTTTTCTCATGATTTCAAAGACTGCAGTGATATCCAAAGGCTTTAGCAGATTGATTACATTCACATGGTTCCCTCCAGTATAAGTTTTTTTGTGTATTTGGAGTCTACTGTTACATGTAAAGGCTTTCTGACATTGATTACAATCATAGGGTTTCTCTCCTGTATGTGTTCTTTTATGCCTTAGAAGATGACTGTGATGTGCAAAGGCTTTACCACATTGATTACATTCATAGGGTTTCTCTCCAGTATGTGTTCTTTTATGCATTAGAACTTGACTATAACGTGCAAAGGCTTTACCACACTGATTACACTCATAGGGTTTCTCTCCAGTATGTGTTCTTTTATGCATTAGGAGATGATTGTAACGTGCAAAGGCTTTACCACACTGATTACATTCATAGGGTTTCTCTCCAGTATGTGATCTTTTATGTACACGGAGACTACTGTCACATGCAAAGGCTTTACCACACTGATTACATTCATAGGGTTTCTCTCCAGTATGTGTTCTTTTATGCGTTAGAAGATGACCATGACATGCAAAGGCTTTACCACATTGATTACATTCATAGGGTTTCTCTCCAGTATGGGTTCTTTTGTGAATTTGGAGATGGCATTTTTGTGAAAAAGCTTTCCCACATTGATTACATTCATAGGGTTTCTCTCCAGTATGTGTGCTTTTATGTTTTTGCAGACTACTACTAAATGCAAAGGTTTTACCACATTGATTACATTCATAGGGTTTCTCTCCAGTATGTATTCTTTTATGGGTTAGAAGATTACTCTGTCGTGAAAAGGCTTTACCACATTGATTACATTCATAGGGTTTCTCTCCAGTATGTATTCTTTTATGTATTTGGAGATATCTGTGTTGTGAAAAGACTTTACCACATTGATTACATTCATGGGGTTTCTCTCCAGTATGTGTTCTTTTATGGGTTAGAAGATTACTCTGTCGTGAAAAGGCTTTACCACACTGGTTACATTCATAGGGCTTCTCTCCAGTATGTATTCTTGTATGTGTTAGAAGATGATTGTGACGTCCAAAACCTTTACCGCATTGATTACATTCATAGGGTTTCTCTCCAGTATGTGTTCTTTTATGTGTTTGGAGACTACTGTCCTGTAAAAAGACTTTACCATATTGATTACATGTACAGGGTTTCTCTCCGGTATGGATTCTTTCGTGTCTTTGAAGATAATTATGATCTGCATAGGCTTTAACACTTTGACTGTATTCAGAAGGATTCTTTCCAGTATGACTTCTTTCATGCCTGCAATGATAATTGGCACATGTAAAAGCTATATACCACATTCATTACTCTTTTGAATATACCTGTATGAATTAATTTTACAATTTGGTCTAACTGTAGAGGAATCACATCTTAAGATTTTATCACTTTGTTTACACTCATGTTTCCCTTCATTAAGAGTTGTTTTGCATCTCTTAATATACATGTGATGGTAAGATCCTTTATTACATGGTTCACATTTATAGCACTTTTTTCTATATGAGATTTTTCACATATTTGAAGAGAACTGGAAGACTCGGACCTTTACCACACATATTGCGTTCACAAATTTTCCTATAATGTGAGTCATATTACATTTGCAAATAGAACTATGACAAGCAGAAGTATTTACACATTCCTAGTACTCATAGGGCTTTTCTGCAGTGTGTGTTTGTTGATGTATTTCTAATGAAGCTGGAAAAGCAATTACTTGAAAACTTGAATCACATTCAACAAGTCTTTTCAAAGTGGGGTCTGCTACATACTCTTTAATTGTTCTGAGAGGGAGAGGAGTATGTGGCTTCTTTTGATATCCCTATGTTCTTATGGCTTGTATCCAGATTGACAAATGATATACTTATTTTTAAAGGGAGAATAACAAATAAAAGTTTTCTACATTGCATTCATACAGTTTGAATTTCTATTCCTCATAGACATATGGTATAGGGATTAAGGTTTCTCCAAAACAATCCCCCTTTGGCTCTTAACTCTAACTACCCCTCCTCTCATTAATTTAAGCAAAACTACAAAAATAAATGAGTAACACAAGCTTTACTATGGACTATTTGCTTACTAGAAGGTTTTGGACATATACTTATCACCTATTCAATGTGCAAATCCTTTGTAATATGAGTGGTATGAAACTAAAAGGAATGGCAATTCCACAGCATTGTTCTCATGAGATTATAATTCAAATGGTAATATCTGTTAAGGCATTGTTTCCTTGTCTTCTTAAAGTAAATCCTTGCAAACACAATTCACCTACTTTACATTGAGGTATATGATTTTGTGAAAAATTAATAATCATCAATGCACTTTAAGCTGTGTATATTTACATGGTTGCTTTCTTTAAAACTTTCAGATAAATTAAAATTTCTTCAGAGGCATATTTGTATTAGCTTGCACATGAAAATTACCTTCCATGTCTTCTAGAACTTTTACAATGTTCTTCAATATTATGATCTTCCCATTTGTACCCTAAAATATAGTACCAGAAAATGTATATTATTGGAAATTGTGCAAAATTTAACTTTTAATTTAATTTAATTTGCGCAAAAATTATCTTCTGTGAACCTTAGCACCATGCCTGATTTATTCACATCATCCTTCCTCAGCTTCAATCGTAATTACAGAAAAGCATCAATAACCAAGAAATAGTTGCCTATTTATTATAAAATGTGAAGGAAAATTCACAGTCTTACCTATAGCAGTGAGGTTCCAATATGTCTCCAGCATCACATCTTTGTAGAGACTCTTCTGGGAAAGATCCAGCAAAGCCCACTCTTCCTGACTGAAGTCAACATGCACATCATCATAGGTCACTGCATTCTATAATATCCCATACATGTGTACAAAAGAAAGTGATACTGACAACATTGTAAATGTATACTTATTTGAAAATACAGTCATATAATTCTCATGCTTCCCACACTATTCCATGACACAGAAGTTCTAATGTAATACCAAGTCACTTTAGAAGGAAACTCAATATGAGGGTCATCCCTGTTATTTCTGCACCTGAGAAATGCCTATTAACAGACATAGAGAGACAAGCAAACAGATCAACAGTACTGAGTACACATCAAAGAAATTCTATGAACAACTACTAACTCCAAAAAAAAAAAAAAAAAAAAAAAAAGATGGGCAAGCTAGGTGTACTTGCTAATGCCTCTAATCCCAGAACTCAGAAAGCAGAGGCAGGTATATCAGCCTCTGAGTTGAATGCTAGCCTCATTTATGCAATCAGTTCCACACAGCCAGAAATACATATTAAGAATCTGACTCCCCTGCAAAAATCAATCAAACAAAAAAAGATAGAAAGAACTCAGAAGATTTTTTTACTGAAATTCCTAACAAGAGTTATGCATTCACTTCAGTTCTATAATTCATCTTCCAGAAACCTGAAGTGCCTACCTAAAATGTAACATTAATAAGATCTTCCTAAAAGGTACTGCATGTTTAAACAGGTAAAAATGGACAGATGAAAACGTGAGTAAATACTGATCATAAATAATCAACAAAGGGCAGGAGAAATGGCTCAGTAGTAAAGAGCTCTTGCTGGTCTTGTATATAGGTGGTTTCAATTGCCAGTAATCACATTGAGGATTACAACTATCCATTATTCCAAGCTCAGGGATTCTGAGACCATCATTTGACTACTGTGAGATCAGGCACCCATGGGATACAAATCCATGCATACAGACAATGATGCATTTTCATTTTAAAAAATTCAAAACAAACATAATAGGCAAGAAGAAATGTCACACACCTGCAATCCAATGACTCAGAATGCTCAGGCAGTATTAGCATCATGAATACATGCCATCCTGGGAAAGAGAATGATATTCTCTACGAAATTTCAAAACTCACAATGTTGGTGAAGCTCAACACATCAGCACATACTCCACATATACAAGAACCTATATTTTAGGCTCATCACCCAATAATATAAGAACAAAACAAAACCCTGGAATGTTGGCTCACCTTTAATCCCAGCACTTGGGAACTAAAGTCAGGTGAAGTCTGAGTTTGAGGCCAGCCTGGTCTACACAGCTACTTTCAGTATAGCCAAGGCTACATAGACTAACAATGTCTTAAAAACAAACAAACAAAAATCCCAGCAGGCTAGCAAAATTATGCATTTGCTTCTACCATATCTTATGTGATTTAGGGATAGAGTCTATAATGGTGGTGAAGTTATGATAGCACAAGAAGGAAGCTGGCTGATCAGTTTCAACCACAACACAGTAAACACAAAGAACAGGAAATGGGTTGAAGCTGTAGCTACCCATCTCCCATCCCCAATGAGGAATTTCATCCAGAAAGGTTCCTCTTACAAAAGGTTCTACAATAACCCAAAAGAGACCCACCAAAGAGAGATACATGCTCAAATACATCATCTATTTGGGAGATTTTTCATTCAATCAAATAGATGTTGACCCAAGTCACTATAGGCTCATGGTCATCCATGAAAGAAATATGTTTAGTCACTTCAATGATCCTCAAAGTCTACAACAGCCCCTATGCTGTTCAAATATCCAAAGTCTCTTCTGACACTCAAGATAAGCTCTCGACTGACAGCTTGTAAAATCAGAAAACAAGTTATAGCTTTCCAATATACAATGGCACAAAATACCCATTCCCATTTCAAAAGAGAAGAATGGGTACATACTGAGGGATGATTGAGCTAAGGCAAGACTGAAATCCAGAAGGACAACCATCAAATCCTATAGCTCTGTCTCAGACACATGGGGATTCAGTTATAGAAGGCTTAGATAGCCCTATCCCTGCAACTTCTCACACATCTTTCTCTTTGTTTACTTCCACTCCATATACGCAGCTCTCTATGACAGATGTTTCATAGCATGTCTGTCTCAACAATTTTGGTCTCAAAATATAGCCCAGGCTCATCTTAACAGCATCATGAAATGAACTCTCACAATCTCCTCACTCTGCCAAACACAGATGCCTACAACAGTGCTGAACTGAAACAACAGACTAAGATCCATGACCTGAAATTTTGCATTTTTTTTTTTTTGTTTCCAGAATCAGTACAACACTGATGATTCCTCCAAATTTGGCTTCTAAGTTGTGATGGACCCTGTCATGCTTGGACCAGAGTTGCAGCAGGTTTTGTATGAAGTTGCTTCCTGGGACTAGGAAACACGTTGCCTAATCCTGCCATTAATTGCGGGCATAGAAGGATGGATTATTACACTTAAGCCACCTTGCTAGACTTCCAACATGGAGCAGGGTCATCTCTTTAATGGTGATAATCTCCCTGAAAATTCCAGCCTCTGTTTGAGCACTTGGCTGCCATCTGAAACTACCTAGTACTGTTTTTCCCTACAAGTTACAGATTTTAATTTATTTCTGCTTGTTGCTCCCCCCGCCTCTGTAGTCTTGAATGAGTCATCAGTAATAGCCATCTAAGAGATTCAATATTCCATATAAGAAATCAGCCCACTATTTTTTTTTCTTTTTGTTTTTCAAGACAGGGTTTTTCTGTGTAACAGCTCTGGCTGTCCTAGAACTTGCTTTGTAGACCAGGCTGGCCTCAAGCTCACAAAGATCCACCTGCTTTTGCCTCCTGAATGCTTGGATTAAAGTTGTACGCCACCCAGTTCAGTGCATTATTTTTTAATTCTGCCTTACTCAATTTCTCAGGCCATGGACATAAGAAAGGTTTGGGGCCAAAATATCACACAAATGACCTCTACCGTAATTTATCATGGAGTCTGTTTCCCACTGAAATTCTATGACCTGGAACTCCGCTGTCTGTCATTACTCTCAACACTCATCTTCCAGGTCCTACAAGAGCAGCTAATTAAGCTCTGCATATAGTATTATATGGTTTTTGCCATCCAATGCTTTGATATCTTCCACATTCCTCTAAAAGATAACATTCTCAGGTTCTTCCCAGCAACAAAATCAGTTTTTGTGCACTATTTTTGTTCAAACTTACTTCTCTGGTGCTATGATTAAATTCTCTAATCAAAAGCATATCAGATAATGAACGGGTTTATTTGGTTGACTCTGTCAGATCACAGCCCTTCATTGTGGGAGCTTAAGACAGAAACTCAAGCTAGCAACTAAAGGCAAAAAGAATAGGGAAACTTTGTTCCTGGATTTCTCTCTTACTTGGCCATTGTATCAAGCTGTGGTAGCCTTCTTATCCAGCCCAGGCCTACTTTCTTATGGATATTGCCACCCTCAGTGGAAGGGACTTCACATATCAATCATCAGTCAACACAACCTCTAAAAGACATAGCAATCAGCCATTCTGATGGGGGCACATCCTCAACTGATGGTCCATCAGATGACTACAGGGTATGACATGTTGACAGCTAGAGCTAACTAGGACACAGAGACAATAATATATAAGAAAGTTTTAAAAAACAAAACCTAATATACTAGCCATATCAATAATTTAAATAGCAAAAATATAAATATTGATGAAAGTAACAACTGGAAAATAAAGACACGCCAAGAAATGAAGAGAGTCAAGCCACTAAGATCAAGAAGAGAAAATTAAAATTGTTTCTCCCCAAACCAACAAAAACTGAAGGAACTGAAAACATAATACAGTAATTTTTCAGAATACAAAAATAGGTAAAGGCCTATCATTTTCCAGAGAAACAGCAATATAGCTAGATTACAACTAATAAAATTAGCAACACAGATGGCACCACTGATTAAAAAGTGACAAAAAGACAGACCTACAAATTTAACATGATCCCTTAAACAAGAACTACAAGATTCTAGCCAAATTCAAAATTAAAAAAAAAAAAAATCACTGACCACCAGTCAGTCACCCTGGGCACTCCAGTGCTCTCCTTTGCAATAGTAGAAAATGGGCTGGGTGAAGAGGGCTGTTCCACCAAAACTGGATAAATTCACTTGAAGCTTTCTGATGTTTCTACACTTAGAAAATAGTTTTGACTACTAAAAATATCTCATTCTCTTTTGATAAAGAAAAGAATGTCTGTTAGGATAACTTAGAAATCATTTTGTTTCCTATGACTGAAGATTGGGTATAAGTCTGCATCAGAGTGAGGAAATTAAAATGTTTTCAAACCAAATGCAAGGTAATAGATTTCTAAATAAACATTGTATGATTTGTATTATGCACCTAAAGCAACTTGGTTTTGCTCTAGTTGCTTTTTAAGTCACAAGCACTTTTGAAAACAAGTTTATCCCCATTTTATGTGTATGTTTGTGTGTGTGTGAAAGGATGTTTTCCACGTGTGTACAGGTGTCGTAACAAAGTCATATCCCCTGGATCTGGAATAACAGGTATTTAGGAGCCTCCCTACTTAGGTGTTGGTATATGAACTCAGGTCTACCCAAAGAAGTATACTAGCTGAGTGACATGCCCAGCCCACATAGTACTTTTTATCCAATAAACTATAAGTCTTTCACAGATTAACAACAAAAACTTAAATAAGTAAGTAGGTAAATAAATGTTCTCTGGGAATCTGATGAATCAGTGTTAAGATGTTGGGTAGGAGACCACGTCGGCTGCCCATGGACCTTTCCACTCTCTGTTATCCAAGACCCAATACTTTGGGTTGCCCCTAAGGCTGTAACAGAACACCAACTGCAGATCCCTCTCCCCCTGTCTATGTCTCCTATGGATTCTATAAACCATCCCCACATGCCCTTCCCTTGCCTCATCTCTGTATCCCAGCCCCCAACTCAGGCAGACAACCCCTGCTCAACTACTTACCACATCTGTGAGAAGACTAGGTAGGCTCTCCAGTCTACTACGTTATCTATTACCCCAAACATGATTTGCACAGTTGCCCTAGAGCTGGAATAGAGTATCAGAGTCAACTTACCTTTCCCCTCCCTCCTGTGGATCCCTAGAATAATCCCCCCTGGCCTCTCCTTCCCCTAGCCTCCAACACCAGTAAGCATTCTCCCTTGAGCACACCAGCCAAGGGGGCTGGTAAAAAAGGCAATACTTAGCCAACACACACTCTGAAACTCCAGACAGTAAACAGAAACACAGGAACAAAATTCCCATCCAACAAAGATGAAGCCAGAAATCAGCACCTAGACACCTAAATCAATCACCCAAACCCAGATGCCTAGACACCAGCAAATGAACATAATTCATAACAGACAAGGAAATATATCACAACCTGAGTCCAACTACACTATCACAGTAGTTACTGACTATGCCAACAGAGCTGAAACAGAAGAAAAAGACCTTAAAACCAACTACATGAAGATAACAGAGGTCCTTAAATAGAAAATGAATAAATCCCTTAAATTAATTCAGGAAAACATGAACAATTGGAGGAAATCAATGAATCCTTCAAAGAAAGCCAGGAAAACACAAACAGTTGGGGGACACCAATAAACTTCCAAATAAAGCCAAGAAAAAAAAAAAAAAACAGTTAAAGGAAACAAACTGCTCACAACCTGAAAATGGAAATAAAAGCAGTAAAGTAAACACGAACTGCAGGAACCCTGGAAATGAAACAAGCCTGGAAGGAGTTTCAGGACTGTCTTCCCAGCACTGGGCAGCAAGGTCAAGATTAGTTGTTCAAAGCAATTCTCAAATACATTCTCTGAGGCAAGCTTGAGGTACAGGAAACACTGCTCTAAGCTAGTCATTCTCAACCTTCCTAATGCTACAACCTTTTAATACAGTTTGTAATCCTGAGGTGACTAGCCACTATAAAATTATTTCTATTGCTATTTCATAACTGTAATTTCACCACTGTAATGAATTATAACATAAACATCCCTATTTTCTAATGGCCTTAGGCAACCTTTGTGTTGGGGTCTTTGACCCCAGGAGTTGTAAACCACAGGTTAACACTGCTCTAAACTGATATAGATAATAAAGAGAGAGAGAGAGAGAGAGAGAGAGAGAGAGAGAGAGAGAGAGAGAGAGAACAGCCACCATATTCTTTCATCGGCTTGAAACGGTACATATTCTTATCCTAATAGTGAAATGTTTCACTAAATCTTGCCCAGTGATTGGGCAAATCCAAAACTTATTATTATAAGCCACAGTCATTCTAGGGTCCCCTCTGCTAGGTAGCCTCCCGGGATGTGTGGGTTGCAGTCTGATTGTCCTTTGCTTTATATCTAGTATCCACTTATAAGTGAGTAAATACCATGTTTATCTTTCTGAGTCTGGATGATATTTTCTAGTTCCTTCCATTTATGAGTCAGGATGATATTTTCTAGTTCCATCCATTTGCTTGCAAATTTCACGAACTCATTGTTTTTCTCTGTTGACTCAGATTTTCTTAAAGCCTTGCTGTCTTACTGAGAACAGCTTGGTATAGCTTGATGGCCAAAGATGACAGGATTCTAAATTCTCACAGGTTGTAACAACTTTTGCCATGACATACGCAAATGATCCCAGATTCTCTTATCTCTAAGGGTTTACAACTTTCCACTCTTTTTATTTTATCTGTGTTTTAATTTTACACATCAGCCATAGGTTCCCCTGTCCTCCTGCCTCCTGCTCCCGCCCCCAAATTCCCCCCATGCCCTGCCTTCCATTCCCATCTCCTCCAGGGCCAATAATCCCATGGGGATTCAACTCAACCTGGTGGATTCAGTACAGGTAGGTCCAGTCCCCTCCTTCAAGGCTGAGCAAAGTGTCCGTGAATAAGCCCAAGGTTCCAAACAGCCAGCTCATGCACTAAAGACAGGTCCCAGTCCCATAACCTGGATGCCTCCCAAACAGTTCAAACTATTCAATTGTCTCACTTATCCAGAGGGCCTGTTCCAGCTGGAGGCTCCACAGCCTTTGGTTCATAATTCATGTGCTTCCATTCATTTGGCTATTTGTCCCTGTGCCTCTCCAATCTTGGTCTCAACAATTCATGCTCTTATAGTCCCTCCTTTTTCTTGACTATTGGACACCTGCATCCACTTCAATCAGTTACTAGATGAGAGTGCCAGCATGATTGTTAGGGTGTTTGGCCATCTGATCACCAGACTAGGTCAGATCAGGCTCTCTCTCGACCATTGCCAGCAGTCTACAGAGGATGTATCATTGTGGATTTCTGGGGACCTCTCCAGCAGTCTGCCTATTCCTGTTCTCATGTGGTCATCATTTATCATGGTCTGTTATTCCTTGTTCTGCCTTTCTTTTTATTATTATTATTATTATTATTATTATTATTATTATTATTATTATGTGTTTTAATTTTACACATCAGCCATGGGTTCCTGTGTCCTCCCCCCTCCCCCACCCAGCTTCATCTTCCCCCCAGCCCCTCCCATCCATTCCCATGTCCTCCAGGACCAAGACTCCCCTGGGGATTCATTTAAATCTAGTGGATTCAGTACAGGCAGGTCCTGTCACCTCCTTCCAGGCTGAGCAAAGTGTCCTTGTGTAAGCCCAAGGTTCCAAACAGCCAGCTCATGCACTAAGGACAGGTCCTGGTCCCACAGCCTGGATGCCTCCCAAACAGTTCAAGCTTTTCAATTGTCTCACTTATCCAGAGGGCCTGATCCAGCTGGGGGCTCCACAGCCGTTGGTTCATAATTCATGTGCTTCCATTCGATTGGCTATTTGTCCCTGGGCTTTTTGCAATCTTGGAGTCAACAATTCACACTCTTATAGTCCCTCCTCTTTCTCGCCAGTTGGACACCTGGAGCTCCACCTGGGGCCTGGCTGAGGATCTCTGCATCCACTTCCATCAGTTATTGGATGAGAGTTCCAGCACGACTGTTAGGGTGTTTGGCCATCTGATCACCAGACTAGGTCAGATCAGGCTTTCTCTTGACCATTGCCAGCAGTCTACAGAGGATGTATCATTGTGGATTTCTGGGGACCTCTCCAGCACTCTATTCCTGTTCTCATGTGGTCTTCCTTTATCATGGTCTGTTATTCCTTGTTCTCCTTTTCTGTTCTTGATCCAGCTGGGATATCCTGCTCCCCTAAGCTTTCTTTCCCTCAAACCTTGCCCTGCATTACTCCCACTGTCATCCAGGTTGTTCATGTAGATCTCATCCATTTCTCTGTCACTGGGTGATCCCTGGGCCTTTCCTTGGGTCCTGTTTTCTAGGTAGCCTCCCTGGAGTTGTGTAGGAGTCTAGTCATCTTTGTTTTACATCTAGTATCCTCCTATGAGTGAGTACATACCATGTTTGTCTTTCTGAGTCTGGGTTACCTCACTCAGGATGATATTTTTCTAGATCCATCCATTTGCCTGCAAACCTCATGATGTCATTGTTTTTCTCTGCTGAGTAGTACTCCATTGTGTATATGTACCATATTTTCTTTATCCATTCTTCAGCTGAAGGGCATCTAGGTTGTTTCCCGGTTCTGGCTATTACAAACAATGCCGGTATGAACATAGCTGAGCAAATGCCCTTGGGGTATGATTGAGCATTCCTTGGGTATATGCCCAAGAGTGCTACAGATGGGTCTTGGGGGAGATGGATTCCCAATATTCTAAGGAAGCGCCATAATGTTTTCCAAAGTGGCTGTACAAGCTTGCATTCCCACCAGCAGTGGAGGAGAGTTCCCCTTGCTCCACATCCTCTCCAGCATAAGCTGTCTTCTGTGTTTTTGATCTTAGCCATTCTGACAGGCGTAAGGTGGTATCTCAGAGTTGTTTTGATTTGCATTTCCAGGATAATTAGGGATGTTGAGCAATTCCTTAAATGTCTTTCAGCCATTTGAAATTCCTCTGTTGAGAATTCTCTGTTTAGTTCTATAGCCCATTTCTTAATTGGACTGTTGGGCATTTTGATGTCTAATTTCTTGAGTTCTTTATATATTCTGGATATCAGCCCTCTGCCAGATGTGGGGTTGGTGAAGACCTTTTCCCATTCTGAAGGCTGTCGCTTTGTCTTGTTGACTATGTCCTTCGCTCTACAAAAGCTCCTCAGTTTCAACAGGTCCCATTGATTGATTGTTTCTCTCAGTGTCTGTGCTACTGGTGTTATATTTAGAAAGCAATCTCCGGTGCCAATGTGTTCAAGAGTACTTCCTACTTTCTCTTCTATCAGGTTCAGAGTAAATGGATTTATGTTGAGGTCTTTGATCCACTTGGACTTAAGTTTTGTGCATGCTGACAGATATGGATCTGTTTGCAGCCTTCTACACATTGATGTCCACTTATGCCAGCACCATTTGTTGAAGATGCTTTCTTTTTTTCCATTGTACATTTTTGGCTTCTTTGTCAAAAATTATATGTTCATAGGTGTGCAGATTAATGCCAGGGTCTTCAATTCCATTCCATTAGTCCACATGTTGGTTTTTATGCCAGTACCAAGCTGTTTTTATTACAGTAGCTCTTTAGTAGAGCTTGAGGTTGGGGATCGTGATGCCTCCAGAGGTTGTTTTATAGTACAGGATTCTTTTGGGTATCCTGGGTTTTTTGTTTTTCCATATGAAGTTGAGTATTATTCTTTCCAGATCTGTGAAGAATTGTGTTGGTAATTTGATGGGACTGCGTTGAATCTGTACATTGCTTTTGGTAAGATCGCCATTTTTACTATGTTAATCCTGCCTATCCATGAGCACGGGAGATCTTTCCATTTTCTGACATCTTCTTCAATTTCTTTTTCAGGGACTTAAAGTTCTTGTTATATAGGTCCGTCACATGCTTAGTTAGAGTAACCCCAAGGTATTTTATATCATTTGTGGCTATTTAAAAGGGTGATGTATCTCTGATTTCCTTCTCAGCCTGTTTTTCTATTGTATATAGGAGGGCTACTGATTTTTTTAAGTTGATCTTGTATCCTGCTATGTTGCTGAAGGTTTTTATTAACTGTATCAGTTCCTTGGTTGAATTTTTGTGGTCACTCATGTATACTATCATGTCATCTGCAAATAGGGAAAGCTTGACTTCTTCCTTTCCAATTTCTATCCCCTTAATCTCCTTATGTTGTCTTATTGCTCTGGCTATAACTTCAAGTACAATATTGAATAAGTATGGGGAGAGGGGACAGCCTTGCCTTGTTCCTGATTTTAGTGGTATTGCTTTGAGTTTCTCTCCATTTAATTTGACGTTGGCTGTTGGCTTGCTGTAGATTGCCTTTATTATGTTTAGGTATGTTCCCTGTATTCCTGATTGCTCCAAGACCTTTATCATGAAGGGGTGTTGGGTTTTGTCAAATGCCTTTTCTGCATCTAGTGAGATGATCATGTGGTTTTTTTCCTTGAATTTGTTTATATGGTGTATTACATTGAAGGACTTTCATATGCTGTACCACCCTTGTATCCCTAGGATGAAGCCTACTTGATCGTGGTGGATAATTGTTTTGATGTGTTCTTGGAGTCTGTTTGCTAGAATTTTATTGAGTATTTTTGCATCAATGTTCATGAGGGTGATTGGTCTGTAGTTCTCTTTCTTTGTTGCATCTTTGGTTTAGGAATCAGGGTAATTGTAGCCTCATAGAAGGAGTTTGGTAATATACCTTCTGCTTCTATTGTGTGGAATAATTTAAAGAGTATTTGTATTAAGTCTTCTTTGAAGATCTGGTAGAATCCTGCAGTGAAGCCATCTGGTCCTGGGCTATATTTGGTTGGGAGACTTTTAATGACTGATTCTATTTCCTTAGGGGTTATTGGACTATTTAAATGGTTTATCTGGTCTTGATTTAACTTAGGTATGTGGTACCTATCCAGGAAATTATCCATTTCTTTTAGATTTTCCAGTTTTGTGGAGTAAAGGTTTTTGAAGTATGACCTGATGATTCTCTGGATTTCCTCATTGTCTGTTGTTATGTCCCCTTTTTCACTTCTGATTTTGTTAATTTGGATGCTCTCTCTCTCTGTCTTTTGTTTAGTTTGGATAAGGGCTTGTCTAGCTTGTTGATCTTCTCAAAGAACCAACTCTTTGTTTCATTAATCCTTTGTATTGTACTCTTTATTTCTATTTTATTGATTTCAGCTCTCAATTTGGTAATTTCCTGGTGTCTGTTCCTCCTGGGAGACTTTGCTTCTTCCTGATCAAGGGCTTTCAGGTGTGCTGTCAAGTCACTAGCATGAGATTTCTCCAGCTTCTTTATGTGAGCATTCAATGCTATGAACTTCCCTCTTAGCGCTGCTTTCATAGGGTCCCCTAAGTTTGGGTATGTGGTGTATTCATTTTCATTGATCTCTAGGAAGTCTTTAATTTCTTTCTTTATTTCTTCCTTAACCCATTGGTGATTCAGTTGAGTATTTTTCAGTTTCCATGAGATTGTAGGATTTCTGTAGTTTTCTTCTGTTGTTGAAATCTAACTTTAAACCATGGTGGTCCAATAGAACACAGGAGGTTATTCCAATTGTTTTGTATCTGTTGAGATTTGCTTTGTGGCTAAGTATGTGGTCGATTTTAGAGAAGATTCCATGGGGTGCTGAGAAGAAGGTATATTCTTTTTTGTTTGGGTGGAATGTTCTGTAGATATCGATTAAGTCCATTTGAGCCATAACATCAGTTAAGACCATTATGTCTCTGTTAAGTTTCAATTTGGCAGATCTGTCCAGAGGTGAAAGTGGGGTGTTGAAGTCTCCCACTATTAATGTGTGGGGTTTTCTATGTGATTTAAGTTTTAGTAATGTTTGTTTTACATATGTGGGTGCCCTTGTGTTTGGGGCATAAATGTTCAGAATTGAGACTTCATCTTAGTGGATCTTTCCTGTGATGAGTATGTAAAGTCTGTCCTTCATCATCTCTTTTGATTGATTTTAGTTTGAAGTCTATTTTGCTGGATATTAGTATGGCTACACCAGCTTGCTTCTTAAGACCATTTGATTGGAAAGTCTTTTCCCAGCCTTTTATTCTTAGGAAGTGTCTGTCTTTGAATTTGAGATGTGTTTCTTGTATGCAGAAGAAAGATGGGTCCTGTTTTCGTATCCATTCTGTTAGTCTGTGTCTTTTTATAGGTGTATTACTCCATTGATATTAAGGGATATTAATGACCAGTGATTGTTTGTTCTTATTATTTTTATTTTTTGGTGGTAGTGTGTGTGTACTTCTCTTCTTTGTGGTTTACTGCTATGGTGTTATCTATTGCCTGTGTTTTCATAGGTGTATCTGCCTTCCTTAGGTTGGAATTTTCCTTCTAGTGCTTTCTGTAGGGCTGGGTTTGTTGATAAGTATTGTTTAAATCTGGTTTTGTCTTGGAAGGTCTTGTTCACTCCATCTATGATGTTTGAAAGTTTTTGTGGGTAAATTAGTCTAGGCTGGCATCCATGGTCTCTTAGTGTCTGCATTATATCTGTCCAGGTCCTTCTGGCTTTCAAAGTCTCCATTGAGAAATCAGGTGTTATTCTGATGGGTTTGCCTTTATAAGTCACTTTGCCTTTTCCTTTGCTGCCCTTAATATTCTTTCTTTATTCTGTACGTTTAGTTGGTTAATTAATTATTTGGCGAGGGGACTTTTTTTTTGGGGGGGGGTGTCTAGTTTTTTGGTGTTCTATAGGCTTCTTGAATCTTCATAGGCATTTCATTCTTTAAGTTGGGAAAGTTTTCTACTATGATCTTGTTAAATGAATTTTCTGTGCCTTTGAGTTGGTATTCTTCTCCTTCCTTTATCCCTATTATTTGTAGGTTTGGTCTTTTTATGGTGTCCCAAATTTCTTGGATATTTTGGGTCATGACTTTGTTGGTTTTAGTGTTTTCTTTAACTGATGAATCTATTTCTTCTACCGTATCTTCAACACCAGAGATCCTCTCTTCCATCTCTTGCATTCTGTTGGTTATACTTGCCTCTGAAGTTCCTGTTTGTTTACTCAGATTTTCTATTTCCAGCATCCCTTCTGCTAGTGTCTTCTTCATTTTTTCTATTTCCCCCTTCAGGTGTTGGACTGTTTCCCTTGTCTGTTTCATTGGTTTTTGATGATTTTCTTTCAGGAACTTATTGTTTTCTTCTGCTTTAATTGTCCTTTCCTCTAGTTTTTATAGCGTTCTTCCCATTTTTTGCTTGTCTGTTCCTCCACTTTATTTTTGATTTCTTCTATATAAGGCTCTAGCCTCCTCTTCATGATGTTACTTATAAGGTTGTTTTCTTCTGCTTCTTCCATTCCATGATGTTCAGGTCTAGCTGTTGGAGAAGGACTAGGTTCTGGTGATGCTGTATTGCTCTTTATTTTGTTGTATGCACTTCTGCCTTGATGTCTGCCCATCTCCTCATGGATTCGTTCTTGGTCTTATCAGTGTACTTGGTCCAGATGTAAGCTCTGGGCCTGATGGGAGTCTGGTCCAGATGAGAGTGCTGGCCAGATAGGAGATGGGGGCTGGACTCTGAGTTTCAGGAAGTCCCTGGGGTCTCCTTATCTTGTCCAGATGGGAGCTCCTCTTGTCCAGATGGTAGTTCCGGGGCAGGATGGAGTGGTGGATGCTGGTCTGTAAGTCTCTGGAAATGGCTGTCGTCTCCGGCAGTTGGGTGTGGGGCCAAGGCGTTGAGGTTGTAGTGTCCATTAGAGTGTCTCTCTGGTCCAGATGGGAGTTCCGGGGTGGATGGGAGCTGGGGCCTGGTCTCTGCGTCTCAGGAAGTGGCTGGGGTATTGGGCAAATGGGTGTGGGGGCAGGGTGTGTATACTGCAGGGTCTGCCTACAGTCTTGGAAAAGGGGAGCCTTCCTGCAGGGCCCGCCGAATCAACTTTCCACTCTTAAGTCTTTTATCTCTATGATTTCTCTGTGCTCTGATCTCAAGAAATCTTTTTTTTTTTTCTTTTTTGGTGTTTTGAGACAGGATTTCTCTGTGTAGCTTTGGAACCTGTCCTGGAACTCACTCTGTAGTACTATCAGTTTTATTACCAACAATTCTACTCCTCTACAGCACAATTTAGCAGTAGAGTGCTACTATACATGGGAGATACTGTTTACAAGATGAACAAAATTAACTCCAGAGAGATTCTAAACCTAAATGTTAGATGTCAAAAGTGCAGAACTTCTGGAAAATACTAAAGAGACCAAGACTCTCCAAGTTTGGCAAGTCTGCCTTCCATAGCTACAATATAAGCACTACAGGTGCCTCAATTTCACAAGTGAGCTCAAGAACAAGGACTATTTCTAAGAACAGTCCCTCCCAATGCTCTGCACAGATGCAAACCCAGGAATGAAGTTCTTCAGAGGGTGCCATCCTGGCCCAGGAAGCTGAAGGGCATGCAGAACCATATAGAACTCTGCCTCTGGCTGCTGGCTCCCACCCAGCCCCAGGGAGGACCAACCAAACCAGCTCCAGTGGCTCAGCCAGCTGCTCCTCCCTGTCTGGGGACAGTGGCCCCTTGCTCATCAGGGTATCTGCTGAGCACTTGCATTCCCCCTCTCAAACATTATAAATATAGTCCATGGTATGCAAAGATTGCAAATATATCCATATCTGTCACCATGCACAAAACTCAAATCCAAGTGGATCAAAGACCTCAACATAAATCCAGTTACACTGAACCTGATAGAAAAGAAAATAGGAAGTAGTTTTGAATGCATTGGCACAGAAGACCACTTCCTAAATATAACACTAGTAGCACAGACACTGAGAGCAACAATCAATGGGACCTATTGAAATTGAGAAGCTTTTGTAGGGCAAAGGACACTGTAAATAAGACAAAAAAAACAGCCTACAGAATGGGAAAAAAATCTTCACCAACCCCACATCTGACAGAGGGTCGATACCCAGAATATATAAAGAATTTAAGAAACCTGACATCAGAATACCTAACAATCCAATTTTAAAAAATGGGCTACAGAGCTAAACAGAGAATTCAACAGATGAATCTATGAATCTCAAATGGCTAAAAGACATTTAAGGAATTGCTCATCATCCTCAGTCATTAAGGAAATGAAAAATCAAAACAACTCTGAGATACCATGTTATACCTGTCAGAATGGCTAAGATCAAAAACACTGAAGACAGTTTATATTGGAGAGGATGTGGAGCAAGGGGAACACTCCTACACTGTTGGTGGGAATGCAAACTTGTACAGCCACTTTGGAAGTCAATATGGCAGTTTCTCAGAAAACTGGGAATCAATCTTCCTCAAGACACAGCTATACCAATCTCGGGCACATACCCAAGGAATGCTCAATCATACCACAAGGACACATGCTCAACTATGTTCATAGAAGCATTATTCATAATAGCCAGAACCTGGAAACAACCTAGATGCCTCTCAACCAAAGAATTGATAAAGAAAATGTGGTACATGTACCTAATGGAGTACTACTCAGCAGAGAAAAACAATGACATCATGAAATTTGCAGGCAAATGGATGTAACTGGAAAATATCCTGAGTGAGGTAACCCAGACCCAGAAGGACAAACATAGTATGTATTCACTTATAAGTGGATACTAGATGTAAAGCAAAGGATAACCAGACTGCAACCCACAGCTCTAGGGAGGCTAGCTAGCAGGGAGGACACTAGGAAGAACAAATGGATCACCTAGTGAAGGAGAAATAGATGATATCTATATGAGCAAACTGGGGATGAGGGAGTGAAACAGAGGACAAGGGATGGGAGATGAGATCATAGGGAGTTGGGAGGTTCGAGCTGGAATGGGGATAGAGTGGGAGAGCAAGGAAAGAGATACCATGATAAATGACATCATGGGAACAGGGAGAAACCATGTGCTGGGAAAGTTCCCAGGAATCCACAAGGATTACCCCACCTTAGACTACTTGCAATAGTCAAGAGGGTGCCTGAACTAGCCTACTCTGGGGATCAGATGCCTGAATACTCTGTCATCATAGAGCCCTCATTCAGTGACTTATGGAAGCAGATGCAGAGATCCACGGCTGGGCATCAGGCCAAGCTCCAGGAGTCCAAGAGAGAGGAGGAAGTCTATGAACAAGGGATATCGAGATCATGATGGGAAAATATACAGAGACAGCCAGCTAAACTATTGGAAACACATGAACTATGGATCAATAACTGTGGAGCCCCCATGGTACTGGACTAGGCCCTCTAGATAGGTGAGACAGTTACTTAGATTGAACTGTCTGGGGGGCCCCTAGACAGTGGGATCAGAATCCATCCCTGATCATGAGCCGGCTTTCTGGAGCCCAGTGCCTACAGTGGGACAGCTTTCACAGCCTTGGTGCAGGGAGAAGGGGCTTGGACTTGCCTCAACTGAATGTACCAGGCTCTGCTGACTCCCCATAGGAGACCTTGCCTTGGAGGAGGTGGAAAGGGGAGGTGGGTTAGGAGGAAAGGCGGGGGACGGGCAGGAGGAGGATGGAGAGGGGGATATGGGGTTGGCATGCTCAGTTAACAAATAAAAAAAATTATGAAACAAAGCATTAAATTGGACTTACAGTTCTACAGGGTTAGAGTCCATGATATTCCAGTAAACCAATGGTAGAAGGAAAAGCTGAGAACTCACATTATAAACCTCAAGCAAGAGGTAAAGAATACACTTGGCATTGTCAGAGGCTTTTGAAGCTTCAAAGTCTACCCACATGATAAACCTCCTTTGTAAAGCCCATATCTCTACCCCTTCCCAAACAGTATTCAAACATAAGAATTAATGAGTGTCATTCTCATTTGATCACTTCAAGTTTCTGTGGTGATATTGTGTACCCCAATATATTGTGCACCCAAGTAATTAAAAGGGAGGTTTATTTTGTGGGATAACTCACAAGTGAAGGGATAGGTAACAGGGTCTGGGAAAGATGTAGCGAAGTCTGGCAGTGTTCTGTGGAGAACTCTGCTTGGTCTACCTCCAGCATTCAGGGATCAGGAACCAAGAGCACCCGCATCCGGATCTCTCAGGCCTTCAGCATCCTCTCTCGGCCCGCCTTGTAGGTGTGACAGTTACCGAAGCCTCAATGGGGGTTGGAACTTCCAGATCAAAGCTAGAATGGCTACCCACTACATCTCCCTCTTTTGTCTAAATAAGAAGGTTCTAACCTAATACAAGACTATATGGGCTGGAGATATGGCTCAGAGGTTAAGAGCACTGACTGCTCTTCCAGAGGTCCTGAGTTCAAGTCCCAGCAACCACATGGTGGCACACAACCATCTGTAATGAGATCTGGTGCCCTCTTCTAGCCTGCAGGCAGAACAATGCATACATAATAAATAAATAACATTATTTTTAAAAAAGACTATATACAAAGGAATGGTTACCAAATATTGTCAAGGAATAATGAGGGATAATGACCTAGATAAGATGGAACTACAACCAATGTGAATATTAAGAAGAAAACACATACTAAAATCCAGAGAAGTCTAAAGCATAGGTAAATGGCATGTTACTGTGACGGCCGGTTTCCCGAAACTCCGTCCACCATCACAAGATGGCGCTGACTTCCTCCCAGGGCGGAGCCCTGGGTTGTTTACCACGTCGGCTCTCCCGTTCAACTCCGCCCAGTAACAGCAATGCACCAATCCCAATCCGCCTAGTGTATCAGGCCAGCAGAGCACGCCCACATCCTGCATAAAAGCCCGTCAACTGCCGTGGTCGGGGCCCCTCACCTCCAGCTCTCCCTCAACCAAGCAGCGCTTCAATAAACCATGATTGGAGAAGAATCCCTGTGTTGTGGCTTTCTTCCCCACTGGCCGGGGCTCGCCGCATGTTACAAAGGTCATTCCAAAAGGTACCCTATTCTAAAGAACCTGAATCTAATACTTAATATGTTCTAAGGTATTATATATATATATATATATATATATATATATATATATATATAAAGTTGTAACTATAACTGCTAGTCTTTTTAACTATCTGAGCTTTCTTACAGTCCCCAACAGAGATACCATCACCCCCTAAGCAGCTGGAAGCAATTCTAAGAAAACGACGCCCCCTTCTTCCTAAGGTTTCATATATCTCAAGGTTATGGATGATGGTTATAGGGTTGGGGTGGAAAAAACTATTAAACTCAATATGCTCCTTAAGAAAAAAAAAGTGTCTCAAAAAGGGGGGGGGGAAGAAGAAATGAAATGGATAGGTATAAGATATTATGGTAGATTATTGTATATACTAGTAAACAATTTAGTAAAATAGCAGCCTTAGATAATTTGCACTATAATTTGCACTGTTATGAATTCTTATATGTTGATACAAATGTAAACTATTTTTATATTCCTGTTTAAGATAATTTGTATATTGATACAATACAGAACTATATTTGTTATAATGTACACATATTTTTAACTCTTATTTGAAATATTTGTATATTGATACAAAGGTAAATTTATATCTGTCATATTGTATGTATGTTCTACTTCTGTTTAAGATATTCTGTATACTGATATATATATTTAAAATTATTGCATATTGCACTATACATTCCTACCTCTGTTATAAACATCTTGTGTATTGTCACAATTTTGAAGTCATCATCCTTTACCGTACATTTGCTTATAGACTGTTTACCTTGTTTACATGAAGTCTTAGTCCTTAGGTTATTTAGGTAGAAAAGACTTATAGATTTATAGTCACCTATGCTTGTTATCTCTATAGTTATGTTAGTTAGGTTATCCAGATTTACAGAAACATATGTCAGATGGACAGGTAATCTTCAAACACTTCATAGACCTGGAGAATATGGCATTTTAAATGTTTTAAAAATTTAGACTTTCTGTACAGTGAGACATATCTGGTCCTGGCAGCACCAGATTTACTTCAGAGAGGAGGATGAACATCAAAGACACTCCATATAGAGTTTATCTTCACCTTGGAAAAAATAGCCATTTGGGCAAGAAACTGTTCTTGCCTGGACTACTTGATCGACTAGACATACAGGACCCATAGGAAAGTGACCACTGAACTTTGCTTGGCAAAATGGTCCTTCAGGTTCCTGCTTTGAAGAGGAAACTTCTACAGGACACAGAGAGAAGTGACTGAGAGACTCTAGACCTGTGGGCTGAAGACAGATGCCCCAACTTTACAGAGGATCTTTGGATGACTGTCCAGGCTGCCAGCTGTCTCTGTCTACTCCTGCAAGACTCCCAAAAGTTGCTTGCATCCTTCTCTCATTTCTCAGGTAATATTATATCCTTCTGAGGTCTTTGATGTAGTTGAAGACTAGATAGTCATAATTTCCTTAGTTATGATAAAAGATAAGTTAGATATGAAACCTTAGACTCACAAATTTAAGATAGATAGGATATCTTCTTTAATTTTGCCAAATACAAATAGACTAGATTACTATAAATAGACTAGATATTGTAACTGTAATTCTTGCTTGATAATTGTTTTGTTATCTGTAATTTTACTATGTGAAAGTTAAAACCTTTCTTTTTGGAAAAAAGAAAAGGGGAAGTGCTGTGGGATTTTCTGTATGTTAAGTATGTTGTTTTGCAATAAATAAAACACTGATTGGCCAGTTACCAGACAGGAAGTATAGGTGGGACAAGGAGAGAGGAGAATTCTGGGACGTGGAAGGCTGAGTCAGAGAGATGGTGCCAGCTGACGCCATGAAAAGCCAGATGTAAGATACTGGTAAGCCACGAGCCACATGGCAACTTATAGATTAATAGAAATAGGTTGATTTAAGATATAAAAACAGTTAGCAAGAAGCCTGTCATGGCCATATAGTTTATAAGTAATATAAGTCTCTGTGTGTTTACTTGATTGGGTTTGAGCAGCTGCAGGACTGGTGGGTGAGAAGGATCTGTTCTCACCATGGCCCAGGCAGGACTGGAGAAAACTCTAGAACTCTAGCTACAATTTTCTAGTTCTATCCCCTAACTGCTATGATTCAGTGTAACTCAGATGTTGTTGAGTAAGCTGTAGCAAGCTCTTGCAATCCTGACAAGCAGCCAAATTTGATTACCATTACTCCACTGTAGCCAGTTTCTCCAGTCCTACTGAGCCCCATGGTCCTGTAGCCACTTATAAAATAATCACTCAGAGGCTTATATTAATTATAAACTGTATGGCCAATGACTTAAGTTTCTTGCTAGCTAGCTCTGTCATCTTAAATTAAGCCATTTCTATTAATCTATGTTTTGCCACATGGCTGTGGCGTTACCAGTCTGCTGGCATGTTGCTTCTTGGGTGGCAGGCTGGCGTCTCTCCCACCTCTGACTTTCTTCTTCCTGTCTCTCTCTTGGATTTCCCACCTAGCTATAACCTGACTTGCCATAGGCCAGGGCAGCTTCTTTATTAACCAATCATAGCAACACATATTCACAGCATACAGAAAGACCATCCCACAACACTCAACACTTGTTGAGTTTTTGTTTTTAAATCCTTCATGTCAACCCCTTCCCCGCCCCCCCCCTGACAAATGTGTGAATGGCACAATAGATGTAAACAAATGCCCTCAGTCTCTGCGGTCTCTGTTATATAACACTCATTGGCTGAACCACTTTCCTTTCTAACTCTATAAGAAGCAGTAAACCCAGCTCTTTGGATCTGACACTTTCAACTATTCAGAGTACTCAGAAGCTGGAAAGAAAACTGCCATGAATCAATGGCCAGCCTGGGCTAGATAACAAAACAACAATAACAAAATTACATTCAGGATTGTAAGAGCAGGCCTAAGAATTTCAAGTCACTGAAAAATTCTTTAATCTCAGAATGGCATGAGCTGCACAACACTTTAAGTAGATCACTCTGGTTCCTGTATGGGAAATAACTATGTAGCAAAAGGAAAAAAAAAATTAACCAAGGGGCTCTCTTACAGAATCACTATAGGAGGTAGCCGTGAGGATGAAAACCATCTATTCTAGGTACTAAGTAAGCATTTGACCTGAAGTATAATCCAAGGGCAGAAATGAAGTTTTATGTACAGGGAAGATTCTAGTTTGATATTTTCAATAATAGTGAACTAAAGACTTTGAATGATTTTACCAGTAGACCAGGACAAGCAATAAAATGATTTCAAAGTTGGCTATATGAGCAGATAAGAGTGAAAAGGGACTTTGCAAATATCAGTTGTAACAGAAACCCTTAAAGGAGACTGGATGTATAAACTTGAAATACTAGGCCTGTAATGTTTGAGAATTAGTGTCACACCACTTGTGGTAGTTTCTCAAAGGTACCAGCTGAGTGTCATCCTCACTCTAGCATCAGTCAACTGATACTCTACCCAAAAATCACACTGCATACACACTCGAGAGGAGTTATGTTTTCAGCAAATACAACAATTATAACTTTGCTGTAACCTATAGAGCAGAAGCCGTTAAGTACATTACACTAATATTTTTTAATCTAGTTAAATAGAAATTAGCTTCAGACTGTCTTAAACAGTCAAAGTAGACCATCCAAATGTTTGTATTACAAAGTAGAAATTCAATAAAATTACACTCAATAGCAATTTCTCTAAAAATAAAGCAGAATTGTGAAAATAATGACTTGACAGAACCTATAAGAAAAATGACTTGTTATAATTGTTCAAATATCAAAACTGACAAGCACACATGTTTAGACCATGTGTGTGCCTATGCGTTTTCTAAAATTAAGAAAAAGTACCAGAGTTGAAACATTAAGGCACTAAGAATGCAGATTGTGGATATGGTTCCTATACTTCAAAGCAATAGGCAAGAGGATCAAGGACAGCATGGGCCACTGTTTCAAAAAGATGAAAAAATAAAAACATTACTGAGCAGTTGGGGAGAAAGCTCAGAAGGTAGAGGTGCTTGCTGCCAAGCCTGTCCTGAGTTTGATTCCCAGGCACCACATGACAGGAGGGAGAGATAACTTTTGACCTCTACACATGCCCCCTCCACATAAATATGAAACAGCAATTGTTAAAAAAGGAAAGAAGTAGGGACACTGAGGCAGGAGGATACTCAGTAAAGCTACTACAATAAAAATCTGTGTCAACAGAAACCAAAAAAAAAAAAAAATCAGACTACTTGGGGCTGGAGAGATGGTTCAGTGGTTAAGAGCACCTACTGCTCTTCCAAATGTCCTGAGTTCAAGTCCCAACAACCACATAGTGGCTCACAACCACCTGTAATGAGATCTGGTGCTCTCTTCTGGCCTGCAGGGATACATGCAGACAAAATACTGTATGTATAATAAATAAATCTTTTTTTAAAAAATCAGACTACTTATATTTCAGCCTCACTCTGTTGATAACAAAATATTTACTGTGATTTTTTTAACTCAAATGAGAAGATTTAATGAATGTAACTCTCTGTGTTGTTTTAAAGCATGATTTTTTTAAAGAAAGAAAAATATTTCCGTTTTCACTAGACCAAAAATACTTATTAGTCAATCAAATTATTGAAATACAATTATTAGTATATTAAATTCTGTACCAAATTTTCAACAACTTTTGTTAAAACGTAATAAAGAAGCTTTATCATAAGATGGGAAAGGGTTGAAACATCTCTTTAAATAGCAAACACTAGCATGTAACAACTTGGCCTAAAACTATGCATGTATACCATACTATAATGTCCACTGTCCTAAATTTGACATTACAAATTAGGTAAAAACTAACCACTGAGGAAAGTTTAATGAAGGTTTTATGAGGATCAAAGCCAAGTTTTAAACTAATTTATCCCATAGTAAACACTACCAAACAAGTTTTCAGTTTGTCTCACTTCTGAGTTTAGAACTTACAATAGTGAGAATTTTCAGACTCTCCTATCAATAGTTTTCCATTTTATTTCCTTCTTTGTAAAATTGTAACAATAAATATAGCACTTATGCTACTTTCCAATGTCAACATGAGGGTCAATTGTATCTCAGCAGTTTCTATTGTTAATCAAAACACTCTTTAAATGTACCTTAATGAGCATAATACCACACTGTATATCATCTATTAAAAAAGACTCAGACATTATTAAATTATATCTAGAAAACTTAAATTATTTCCAATGATCAGTAATGAATAATTGTCCAATATGCTATTGTATTACACAAAAGTTTTCAGTACCTTTTGATGTTTGGGGTGTCTCTTTAGACTTCACCAGCTAAGTTTGTATCATCCATAAGGCTTTTCAACATTTTGACAGGATTTCAGATTTTCTGATGAGGCATGCTCAACATACCCATTGAATATATTAGAATATGAGAAAACATTTCCAGAGTGGATGGGATAAAAAAAATCAGTATTTCTAGAAACTTGAAAATACTTATTTACACTTATTCCAGGAGGATGAGAATCAATATTCTAAGACTGAAGTTCTGTGAACAGATTCATGGGATTCCTACAAAGACACCACAGCTTTCTTTCTTATGCTATTTGTATCATTCTTAAGTTTCTTGTTTAAGTTTTCTAAAAGTGTAAGGATCCTCTCAAGACCTTCTTTTCTTTTTCTTTTTCTTTTTTTTTTTTTTGAACACAATGAAAATGAAAATGGATACAGAAACTGTGGATCATTCCTCTACTTCCATAACTCAGTAGACTGAGACAGTAGGGTAACCACCTAGTAAAGCTCTGTCCCAAAGACAAAGTAGACATTACATTTACATGTATAATGAACTTCAAAGATATACTGAGTTCTAGAATAAGGAGTGATTTTATGAGAAACAGATGGGTCTTTGTGGGTTTGGGCCAGCCTGGTCTACAATATCAAGATCCATTCCAGCCAGCTCTATACTAAGAACCAATTTCTGAATTTAAAAAAAAAAAAAAAAAAAGATTGTTTTATGGTATGTTTCACTCCTGTTGTAAAGAATTATGAAATAATGGAGTTTTGGTATCTGTTATATTCCAAGAGAAGACAGATACATGGTGGAAGTGAGGTGTAATTTAGCAAATGACTAAGTTTGAAAAATGACTAACAAACTGCTTGAAAACAGAAGTAATCAACAAGGGTACACATGAAAAGGAAACAAAAACCAACAAGCACTTATGAGTTCACTTAAGAAGAAAAATAAAAATTTTTAAAAATTACAAAAATATAAGCAACTAAACCACCACTGGCCCAAGTGTACTGCTCCTTTCTCAGGACGGGTAAACATGTCCAAGGTCTCCAGTCTAACCCTTGAACTGAGTGATTTTGACTCAGGTACTGTACATAATAATGAACTTGAAGATGACTTGCTATAAATGGCTAGGAAGCCATTAAGGACATTTCCACTGTTCTTTCTTTTAAGATGCCACAATTACAATCAACGGATTATGAGATTACTAGGGATATTGAGACCCTGGGAGGACATATAGAGAGAATTCAACATTCATCAGCTGTACTCAAAGCAGACACCATTGGCTATACCATAAAGTTACCAAGTTTAAAAAGTGTTCTTTATTTGATGTGACTTGTAGGATATTTAGATTTGACTATCCTTGCTTCCCCACATGGAATTTATTCCACTGGATAAGAGAGCACTTGGCTATTTGTAAACATCATGTTGGCCATTTTGGCATATAATTCCTCTTAGAAGGAACAATGACAACAGGCTCCAGAGACTATCACACCAGAAGGGACAAACCAACTATGCATGATTCCGGCAGACACATCCGTGCAAACTGACTGAAGAAACTTCTTCAGGAATTGTCTCATCTCCATGATGACACCTCAGGCCAGGAATACTGTATTCTAGATTCTTAGTTCAGCCCCATAACGTCATTGCCATTTCTGCCAAAACACAGGGTCTATATACAGTCATACATGAGAGATGGGTGGATCTAGAGACTCAACAGACTTCCTGATGCTTTATATTGATCACTTGTTTTTTTCAAAATGTTAACATACAAAAACCTGAGAAACAACATTGGAAGCTAATTATGAAGATTACTGGACTCTTAGTTGCTTTTTTCATCAATAAAAGAAGAAACACCTCTCCCACGGCCATGAAGCACATTCTTCTACTTGATACTGATCAGGTTAGGGTGATGCTATACAATGATTGGCTTAGCTCAAAGTCCAACAGCTCCAACCCTACAATGACCCCATTTACAACATTTTGTTTGAAAGTGATTGCATTTCCTTTTATTTCTGAATGTGTTTTCAACTTGGTGCATACCAAATCTGGAGAAAATATAAATTTGGGAAGATATGTATATGCCAGAGGGATCACAACAATTTCCTGTGATTTATACTGTTTCAACCATTTTGCTTAATAATTGTATATTCCAGTGCCTAAGGTTTATTTTCCTGCATTTATTTGTCTATGAATAATTTGAGTATATGATGTATATTTCTCCCTTTCCTTTTGTGGCCTGAATTTGAAAATTGCTGTGAAATTGTGTAATTCCTATATGTGGTCCCGAACACTGTGTATGCCTCAAAGGACTACGTGATGGAATGTAATAAGCAGTGGGGGAACCTTTTTGTTTTGCTTTTTATTTTATTAAAAGATTTTATTTATTTTACATACTGACCACAGTTTCCCCTCTCTCTTCTCCTCCTGTTCTCTCCTCCCACCTCCCATCTATCCTCCATCCACTCTTCCTCCATCTCCATTCACAAAGAGGCAGGCCTCCCATGGGAGTCAACAAAGTATGGTACATCAAGTTAAGGCAAGACCAAGCTCCTCCCCTGCATCAAGGCTCAACAAGGCAACCTAGAGTGGGGAATAGGTTCCAAAAAGCCCAGCTCAAGTGCCAGGGAAATGTACTGATCTCACTGCTGGGAGCCCTACAAATACACCAAGCTTTACAGCTATCACACAAGTGCAGAGAGAGTGCCTAGATCAGCCATATGCAGGCTCCCTAGCAGTAAGTCCAGCGTCTGTGAGCTCCTATGAGCCCAGGTCAGCTGTCTCTGTGGGTTCCCTTATTATGACCTTGATCCCCCTGGCTCCTCCTCCCTGTCTTCAACAATATTCCCAGAGCTCCACCCAGTGCTTGGCCATGGATCTCTGCATCTGGTTCCATCAGTTACTGGATGAATGCTCTATGATGACAATTAGGGTAGTCACTAATCTGATTATAGGAAAAGGCCAGTTTAGGCACCCTCTCCACTATTGCTAGGAGCCTTAGCTGGGGTGATCCTTGTGGATTCCTATGAGTTTTCCTGGCACCAGGTTCCTCCTTAGTCCCAAAATGGCCCTCACATCAAGAAATCTCTTTCTATCCACCCCCAACTTGCTCAACATGATCCCTCATTTTCCCACTCCCCCATTACCCTCAGCACCCCCAGTTTATGCAGGACATCTCTTCTACTATACCCAGCAAAACTTGCAATCACCATAGATGGAGAAAACAAGATATTTTATGACAAAACAAGATTTAAACAATACCTATCAACAAATCCAGCCCTACAGAAAGTATTAGAAAGAAAACTCCAACCCAAGAAAGTTAGTTGCACCCATGAAAACATGAGCAATAGATAATCTCAAACGAGAAAACTCAAAGAAAGGAAACACACACACACACACACACACACACACACACACACAACTACTACTACTACTACTACTACTACTACTGCTGCTACTATCATCAAAACCAAAAATCAACAAGAATTAACAATCACTGGGTATTGATATTTCTTAATATCAACAGACTCAATTTGCCAATAAAAAGACACAGATGAACAGAACAGATACGAAAACAGGATCCATCCTTTTGCTGCATGTAAGAAACACACCTCAACATCAAAGACAGACATTACCTCAGAGTAAAGAGTTGGGAAAAGATTTTCAATCAAATGGACCTAAGAAGCAAGCCAGTGTAGCTATCCTAATATCTAACAAAATAGATTTCAAACTAAAATTAATCAAAAGAGATATAGGAGGATATTTCATATTCATCAATGAAAAGGAAAAATCCATCTAGATGAAGTGTAAATTCTCAACATCTATGCCCAAATACAAGGGTACCCAACATTTCTAAAAGAAACATTACTAAAACTTAATCACATATCAAACCCCACACATTAACCATGGGAGACTTCAACACCCTACACTTGCAACAGGACAAATCTGCCAGACAGAAACTTTAACACAGAAACAAAGAACTAACAGATTTTATGACTCAAATGGACTTAATACACATCTACAGAACATTTCATTCAAACACCAAAGAATATACCTTCTTCTTAGCACCTCATGAAACCTTCTCTAAAATTGGCCACATACGCAGTCACAAAGCAAATCTCAACAGATACAAAAGAATTAGAATAAACCCCTGTATGTTATCAGATCATCGTGGGTAAAAGTTAAATTCAACAACAACACAAACTACAAAAAGCCTAAAAACTCATAGAAACTGAACAACTCTCAAATGAATTACCACAAGGTCAAGGAAAAAAAATAAAGACAGAAATTAAAGATTTCTAGAATTCAATGAAAATGAATCCATAACATCCAAACTTAAGAGACACTATGAAAGGAGTGCTAAGTTCAGAGCACTGCCTACATAAAGAATTTGGAGAAATCTCACACTTATGAATTAACAGAATACCTGAAAGGACTAGAACAAAAAGAAGAAAATTCATCCAGGAGGAGTAGATGACAGAAAATAATCAAACTCTGGGCTAAAATCAATAAAATAGAAACAAAAAGAACAATAGTAAGAATCAATGAAACAAAGAGTTGGTTCTTCGAAAAAATAAACTAGATAAACAAACCCTTATCCAAACTAACCAAGAGGCAGGGAGGAAATATCCAAATTAACAAAGTCAGAAATGAAAGGGGGGGCACATAACAACACACACTGAGGAAATCCAATCTTTGGGTCATACTTCAAAAACCTGCACTCCAGAAAATTGGAAAATCAAAAAGAAAAAGACAATTTTCTTGATAGGTACCACATACTAAAATTAAATCAAGACCAGATAAACAATTCAAATAGACCTATAACCCTTAAGGAAATAGAAAAAGTCATTAAAAGTTTCTCCCTCCCCCCAAAAAGTCCAGGGCCAGATGGTTTCAGTGCAGAATTCTACCAGAATTTCAAAGAAGAGCTCATACCAATAATCCTTAAATTATTCCACACAATAGAAACAGAAAGAACATTGCCAAATTCTTTTTATAAGGCTACAGTTACCCTAATACTCAAACCATACAAATGCAACAAAGATAAAAAATTACAGACCAATCTCCCTCATGAACATTGATGCAAAAATACTCAATAAAATACTGGCAAACCAAATCCAAGAACACATGAAAAATCAACCATCATGATCAAGTAGGCTTCATCCCAGAGATGCAGGGATGGTTCAACATATGAAAATCTGTCAATGTAATCCACCACTGAAACAAATTGAAAGAAAAAAAAAAACCCACATGATCATCTCATTAGATGCTCAAAAAAAAAAAAAAAAAAAAGCCTTTCAGACATGTAAAACATCTTAATCATGAACCACACTATACCCAATGCTGTACCTGAAAACCAGAATTCAGTGGTATCACTCACTCCAGATAACCAAACACAGTCCTAGAACCACATGATGCCCACCAGACAGTATATAAACAAAGACCAAGAGCAATGCTTTACTCTGCACAGGTGGAGAGCTATCACTTTGATCAGCCCTGGGGCTAGAGCATCTCCACCAGGATCCTGACCCTTGAATCAGAGATTTCAGTTAGATACTGGACCTTCCAGCTAAGATATAGGTGAGCAGCATTGATGAAATAGGCTAGGATCACAGTTGGGAATTCAGAATGTGAACCATGTACGATAACCATCAGCATAATAAAATATAAATTTGTTATACTACTATGCATATCTACCTCCTTGCTCACAAAAGTTAGGATCACTTTCCTATGCTTGATGATTAGATGTAAGTCTGCATCAGAGTGGGGAAAGGAAAATTATACCTAGAGCAACTTGTTTTGCTCTAATTCATTCATTCATTCTCTTTCCTCTCTCCCTCCCTCTCTCTCTCTCTCTCTCTCTCTCTCTCTCTCTCTCTCTCTCTCTCCCCCTTTCCCCCCCCTCTCTCGGGTTTTTTTGTTTGTTTGTTTTGGTGCCTGTCCAGGCTGGTCTTGAACTCACAGAGATCCACCTAGTTCTGCCTCCCTAGTGCCAGGATTAAAGGTATGCGACACCACCCAGCTCAAATTCTGGTCCAATGATGGTCCAATCACAATGATGGAGAATAATTTAATGTCTGCTTCCTGCCACATGGATTATGTCACAAGATGTGGCATCTGCCCTATTCACCTGCCTAACACCATTTAAACCTGAGATACCACTACAGCTCAGAAATTCCTTTTGTCCCCAGAACTGAATTTCATTGAATCACACCATGGTGGCTGGTGGTAGCAGAAAGTAGAAAACATTCTAATCATGTATTCTGAAGGATGATGCCCATCATCTCCTCTCCACCAGTTTCTAAACTATCTGTAACATTTGTAAGACAAACCAGAAAGTGGAATGTAACACTCAGAACTTCTAGAAACCAGTCCTTCAGTTTTCTTTCTTCCTACTTCACAACAGAAGAAATGCATGTGTGCACAGTGGACAGTGATATTACAAGCTCATAGTCTCCCATGCCAGGATGGCAGAACCTCCCCTTCTCCCAGGGAATCCATATTCAACAAAGCTCAGAGGTCAAGGGCCACTGCCCAGGTCACCACAGGGACCAACAGAACCTCAGTCTGGCTCATGGTCCATCCCAGTCCAAGCAACTGTGACAGCTCAGCCAACATGCTCTTCTTGGTCTGGGGGCAGTGGTCCCCACACCCACCATGGGCATGGCTTGTGGTCTTCCTTACAGCTCCCTACAGTAGAACAAGTGAAGACTCCTGGAGAGAACCTATAAGCTATCTCCCATTGATGCTCCTGATGGCTAAGCCTTCCCAAAGTCCTTCATTAGCTTGGACCACCCAGATGGGCTTCAGGACATTAGCAGTTACCCTATTAGGTAAGCAGGGATGAAATGACTCAAACCACACAAGCCCTCCCAGCTCTGCCCTTTCACTATGGTCAGATAGGGCTCTAATCTGGGAAATTTGTAGTTTAATAAAATCCTCCAATCTCCCAGAGCACTTCCTGTTCCTCTTCCAAGGAACAGGGTCCTATGTGTGCACATTGCATTACACACTCAATGTCGAGTGAAGCTAATCCTTTGCCTCACAGCTGGGAGGTACTACAACCAAACATAGGTCACATTCAAAGAGTAAATATTGTTGTTAAACAAAAAGAGGCCATGGATTAGAACACAATGAAGGGTCTATGGGAGGGCTTGGAGGCAAGAAAGTGTGAAAATTATGAAATTATAATCCCCAAAAATTATGTTAAAAAGTTGAAACAGGCTTTATGGCATGTCCTCCAGAGACTAGGGATTTGTATTAGAGCACACCAAGTATTGCCCATGCCATTCTCTCCCATCTTAAACCTGGAAAACACCGTCATATTAGGCAGGGAGACAACATGTTAGCAAGTTCTTCTATTTAGGTTGAACTGGTGTAACTACAGTAATTTGGTTTCGTGGCAAGTTCAGTTCTTTATCCAGATTCATGATTGCCTGGTCTGTGGACCCAAGCAATGGCCAGTGAGGATATTTATGGAACATCTAAAATGGATTCCCTCACTACTCATTGCTAATGTCAACCACTGTCAAAGCACAAAAGCTCCCACCCTCCTTCTTGCCCATCCCTTTCTATGCTGTGGCTACACCTGTTTTACAGTTGGTCAGTTACACAGGTCCCATTGCATTTGTAAATTCACAATAAAATCTAGAGAAGTTAGAGGATACTCATTCACTGGTCTATTTTTCCTTCCCACAGAACAGTCAAGGCCCAGCCTGGAAGGAGTTGCAGAACTGTCTTTCCATTACTGGGCAGCAGAGGCAGGATTAGGTGTTCAAAACAATTCTCAGTTACATAGTGTGAAACAAGCCTGAGCTACAGGACACATTGATCTAAACCAGTGGTTCTCATCCTTCCTAATGCTGTGACTCTTTAATACAGTTCCTCATGATGTGGTGATGCCCCCAACCATGAAATTATTTTCATTGCTATGTCACAACTATAATTTTGCTGTTATGAATTGTAATAGAAATATCTGTGGTTTCCTATGGTCTTAGGATAGTCCTGTGATAGGGTCATTTGATCCCCCAAAGGGAGCTGTGATGCCCAAGTTGAGAACCTCTGCTCTAAACTGATATAAATAAATAAATAGCACAAGAAAAAAATGGAATAAAATTCTTAAACTGGGAAACACTGGAAAGTAGAAACAAATAGAGACTAGGCCAGTAATGCATTTAAAGAAAATGAAATTTAAACAATGATACCAGTAACTGACTTTTTAAAATGATAAAAATAATTGGAAGAACATGTAGTTAGAGTTTTCCTGCCTGGCCCAGTCAGGACAAATCTCTATTACCCGCCAGTCCCACAGTCGCTCAGACCCAACCAAGAAAGCACACAGAAACTTACATTGTTTAGAAACTGTATGGCCGTGGCAGGCTTCTTGTTATCTACTTCTTCTATCTTAAATTAACCCATTTCTGTTAGTCTATACTTTGCCACATGGCTTGTGGCTTACCAGCGTCTTTACATGTTGCTTTTCATGGCGGCAGCTGGCGGTGTCTCTCCCATCCTTCTACTTCCCAGAATTCTCTTCTCTCTTATGCCGCCTATACTTCCTGCCTGGCCACTGGCCAATCAGAACTTTATTTACACAGAGCGATATCCACAGCAAGAACACTTAGCTATATTATATAGACTTTGAAACAGAGTGGCACTTCTTTGCTAGACAGAATGCCATTAATAAGAGACTGGATGATTTTGTCCCATGTAAAACATTAGCCACTAAGTGCTGTAAGCTAACATGTGGAGCAACGGCCTGTGTCTCAAACTTCTCTGCTGACTTAACTATGTCCACCAGGATTGCACATATCTGCATAGGAGAGTTTGCTAATTGGAAACTGAATACTTAGTAGTTCAAGCTATCCTCCCTATACTATATACCCACCACTTCTGTCTGTCTTCAATCACATGGAAGGAATTAATGCATGATGGAAAAGTACACAGAAAGTCACTCACAGTGCCCCCATCAGGTCCTCCTTTGTAATGGAGAATGCTGCAACTCATTGCCTTAAATTTCAGTTGGTGATCTAGCTATTGTCTAATCTGTTTCCCCTGCCGTGTACCCAGTACACTCTTCCTCCTCTTATGGTCTGAAAAGAGAAGCCATGCTCTACACACAAATCCTTTTCCTGTTACTTCAAAATACAGCCCACTATGTGATGCAAACTGGTACTTTTGGAACTCTGTAGTGCTACAGACCTGTAATCTAAGAATTTAGGATGGCTAGTCAGAAGAATAGCAAGGGCAACACCCTGTGGGGCTCCAGACAGTGTTGAAGTCCACCTCAATCAACATCAGAGATTTTGACTCAGAAGTATTTTGCAAAAAGGCTGGAGACGCAGCTGTTCTAGAACTAATATGCCTTCATGGCAGACTGCTGTTCAAATCTTAAATGGTCTTTTAATTTAAAAAAAAAAAAGAGCCAGATATCAGAGTGAAAGCTGAAAGATCAGAGAAGCAAAACACTCGTTCTTACCTCTACGAAATTCTCAGCCTAAAGAGAGTGAGGTTTTGTTTTCTCACTTATTTTATACCTTTTTTCTGCCCTGCCTTATTACTGGGATTAAAGGCATGTGTGCTTCCCAAGCAAAGGCATGAGATCTCAAGTGCTGGGATTAAAGGTGTGCGCCACCACACCTGACTCTGTTTCTCTCTGATACTGGATCAATCTCATGTAGCCCAGTGTAGCCTTGAACTCACAGAAATCCAGACAGATCTCTGCCTCCTGAGTGCTAGGATTAAAGGTGTGTGCCACCATTGCCTGGCCTCTTTGTCGCATCTAGTGGCTGGCTCTGTCCCCTGAGCCTCAGGCAAGTTTATTAGGGTACACATATATCACCACAGTAGGCTAGGACTTAATAATGGTTGTGACCCTGTAATTGCCCCTTGAGCAGCATGTTAGAGGCCTTTGATGAGGAGGTGGGCCTTTTGGCTGGTTGTAATCAAGGTTGTCTCATTTGTTATGGCTTAATAGCTTAATGGCTGATTAATCCTGGTGAACAAACATTTACATCTTATCATACCAATCTCTAACAGGCATGATTAGCATACTACTTATTTATCTTTGGAGTATTTGGGATGCAGCCCTCTGTGGTGGTATTGTGTGCCCCAAAACATATTGTGCACCCTAATAAACTTATCTGGGGTCAGAGTACAGAACAGCCACAATATTAAACAGAGGATAGGCAGTGGTAGCACACACTTTTAATCCTAGCATTCCAGAGGCAGAAATCCCTCTGGATCTCTGTGAGTTCAAGGCCACATTGGAAACAGTCAGGCATGGTGACACATGCCTTTAATCTCAAGAAGTGAGCCTTTAATCCCAGGAAGTGATGGCAGAAAGCAAAAAGGTATATAAGGCGTGAGGACCAGAAACTAGAAGAATTTGGCTGGTTAAACTTTTAGGCTTTGGAGCAGCACAGATCAGCTGAGATTCATTCTGGATGAGGACACAGAGGCTTCCAGTCTGAGGAAACAGAATCAGCTGAGGAACTGGCTTGTTCTGCTTCTCTGATCTTCCAGCATTCACCCCAATAACTGGCCTCAGGTTTGTTTTTATTAGTAAGACCTTTTAAGATTCCTGCTACAGCCCTCTCTTACCTAAATTCTACACTGTGTGACTTAATGTCTCATAAGAATTGGTAAATCCTTATAGCATCAATTCTACCCTTCTATATCACAGTTTAGCAGTGGAGTGCTACTTCACACAGGAAATACTGTTTACAACCTCCACAGAATTAACTCCAGATGGGTCCTAAACCTAAACGTTAAATGTTCAAAGTGCAGAACTTCTGGAAGATACTAGAGAGACCAGTACTCTCCAAGTTTGGCAAATTTGGTGATGTTTCTCCACATGTGACAGTTTAAGCACTAGACACCAGCATTTCACAGTGATGTCAACAACAAGGATATTTCTAAGCACAGTTCTGCTGCCAATGCTCTGCACAGACACAGTTCAGAGTTCAGTTCAGAGGCTGCCAGCCTGACCGAGGGAGTTGCAGGGATCACAGAGGACCATGCTGGACTGGGCAGGACTGGGCTGCAACGCTGAGCTCTGTCTGCCACTGGCTCCCACCCACACCTACCGGCTTTGGAGCCTCAGCCGGTCGCTCCACCTAGTCTGCGGATTGCGGCCCCTGGCTCAGCAAGACCAGTCACTCCTCCCCCAATGAGGACAGCAGCCCCTTGCTCACCATAGCTGGCCACTCCTCCCTGTCTGTGGAAAGCAACGCCTGGCTCACCATGGTGCAGCTGCTGAGCTGATCCGTGTTCTCCCCAGAACCCAAAGCACAGCACAGGCAACAACTTCCGACTTCCTTTGAATAGCTAAGACAGGAGCCTGGATCCCGGAAGAACCCTCCCATCTGACTGGCGGGTCTGCTGGAGGCTCTGATTGGCTAGTGAAGTCTGAATGACAGACGAGGTGAGCAGAAGGGACACAGCATAGTGGATCCCAACCCTGGCTTCCAATCTAAGGACAAACCTATCCCACTTTGGCTGGACGTTTGTGCCAAATTCAACAGCAAGTCTCTTGTTAATGTAAATGTAATGTTAATGTAAAGTAGTTAGAGATTAGAATGTTAGGATGTAAATGTTTATTCGCCTTTTATGTTTACTGGTATTGACCACATTCCTGTAGTAAAAAACAGCTAATGGGATGCTCATCCATGCAGAGGACAAAGAGACCTTCTGTGTAAAAATCTCATTATAGTAAGCTGAGGAATCATAGTTTTAAGAGAGATTTCTTAGTTGTGTTGTACTGGATACTGTAAACATCAATTTCATGATGTTTTGTTATGGACTTGCTGTTTTTGGTATTGACCACACACATTAAAATCCAAAAGTATGGTTAGAGTGGTGATGCTATGTATTTATTATATGAAGACTGTTTTGTGTTTAGTTTAACAGATTGTACCTAGGAAATATTAAATTATCACATTATCTTTTTTTTATGTGGAGCTGAGGATCAAACCCAGGGTCTTGCGCTCTACCACTGAGCTAAATCCCCAACCCCCATTTTTTTTTGAGCTGAGGATCGAACCCCCAGCCTTGTGCTTGCTAGGCAAGCGCTCTACCACTGAACTAAGTCCCCCAACCCCTTACATTATCTTATACACAGTTTTTATTCAACTTTCTTTTATTTAATGATTGTTGCTTAGCATGATCTTAAGGTAAACAATGGTACTGTCCTATGATCAGCTGTGCCTGCTTACAAAGGATATCACCACCATGTTTGCTGACTGTTGATATTCCATAATATAAGAAGGTATCTGTTGTTTGAATCTTTGATGATCTTTTAATTAAAAAAAAAACAAACCACAGAGCCAGATATCAGGGTGAAAGCTGAAAGATCAGGGATGCAGAACAGCCACAGCCAACCTCACCTCACCAACTCCACAAATCCTCTCACTGAAAGCCTCTGAGTCCTTACCTGAAAGGATCTCATCTGAACTGCTTTAGTTCCTGTTTCCTTGCACCTTGTATATCTTTATTCACTTAGCCATGTCACTACCTGGGATTAAAGGCCTGTGTGCTTCCCAGTACTGGGATTAGAGGTGTGTGCCACCACTGCCTGGCTCTGTTTCCAGTGTGACCCTGAACTCATAGAGATCCAAACAGGATCTCTGCCTCCCCAGTGATAGGATTAAGGGTGTGTCTGGCCTCTATTTGTCTAATCTAGTGTCTGGCTCTGTCTTCCAATCGCCAGGCAAGTTTATTAGCGTACACAATATATCACTACAGGTATCTCCTTCTAAGTATACAGCCTCTTTCCCAGGCAACTGTATGCAATTCAGCCCTAATGACATATGCCCTTGTGGTTTAGAGGAGGAATTAGAATACATAGCCTGAGAAAGACTTGGGATAGGGTGGATTCTGCCTATACACCTATGAAAAAGCCATCTTTTAATGTAGTAATTTACCTTAAGTGACATCAAGCTTACTTTCTATGTTCACTGAGAAATGTAATGTGATGGAGAGTATATGGACAGTGGAAGAGCAGAGAAAAGGTGAGCTCCACAAATGCAGCTATGGGAGAGCCATTGTACATAATAGGGAGAGACATTCTTGTGTGGCTGCTTTTGGGTATGTTAGAGTTTCTATTGCTGTGAAGAGACACCATGACTACCGCAACACTTACAAAGGAAAACATTTCATTGGAGCTGGCTTACAGTTCAGAGGTGTAATCCATTATCACCACAGTGGGAAGCATGGTGGCCTGAAGGCATACATGGTGCTGGAGAAGGAGCTGAGAGTTCACCAGGCAGCAGAAAGCAACTGTGATATACTTCTTTCAACAAGGCCACAGCTCCTTTAATGCGACTCCCTAGGGGATTTGGGGTGGGGAGCATTTTGATTCAAACCACACAGTATCAAAACCCTTGCAAGTATGTTTTCAACCATGCTCAGCAAGTAAGCTCAATAAACTCATTGATTCAACAGGGTAGACTTTGGTGAAATTGTACTTTGTAATGTCATTGGGACTTAATGGGGATAGAATACACATTCCTTCCTCTCCCTTCATCAGGGAGAAAATTCTCACAACAGATCATAAACGTATTTGTTAATGTTCCTGTGTCTCATGATATTAGAAAAAGGAAGCAATATGTAAAAGAACATGTTTCTAATATATTCTTCTAAGAATATAAAAGTGGAAATGAACTTAGAAAAGAAAGACTTAGATATATGAAAGTAATAATGACTAGATGGCTCCAGAATAAAGAAGACTGGAAAGGTTTTTCAAGTTATGAAAGTTTGAGTAAGTGGTTTAAGGTACATAAAGAATGAGATTTAGAGATCATATATTTATTAAAGTTGGCCCAGGTGGGTGGCCCTCCCCAATAAGGGACTCTGGGAAAGTTTAGTAATCAGGAATACTAGTGGGAAATAGCCTGCAGCTTCTTTCTGGGATTTTTCTCTGCTTCTGCTGTAGGGAGTTGTAAGGAAGACCACAAGCCATGCCATGGTGAGTGTGGGGTGTTCAGAGCAGATCTTCTGAGCTGCTATTTCTGCTGAGACTTGGAGGGACCATGAGCCAGATTGTGGTTATGTTGGTCCATGTGGTAACCTGGGAAGTGGTCTTGTGTAATTTCCTGGGGAGGAGGAAGTTCTTCAGCCCTAGCATGGGAGGACATGGTGCTTGCAATATTGTACAGTGTGTATACACAGGCTTTGCTCTTTCTGTGAAGTAGGAACACAGATCAGAAACTGTAGGTTTGGTTTCTAGAAGTTTGAACATTGCACTCTACTTTTAGATTTGTCTTATAAATGTAGCAAATAGTTTAGAAACTGGCAGAAAGGTAGTGATGTGGATCATCCTTCAGCAATACATGATTAGAATGCTTTTAACTTTCTTCCACTACAAGCCTCAATGGAGTGATTAAGTGGAGTTCAGTTCCAGGAGACAAAAAGTGTGGGAGCCCGTTTTCAGGTTCCTTGTGGCTTTACCCAACAGGTCCGAATAGAGAGGATGATTAGGACCACAGACCTGAGTGCAAGTGTCTGAGATAGACTGCACTTGGCTGTGCGGGGGGATGTCTTTTGCTCCACCCCTTGGCATCTCTATAAGTACCCTAAGGCAGAAACAGTCAGGGCTCGTTGGAATAGGTTCCTGGCCCTCTCGAGGCTATCTTTTATTTTCTGTTTATCTCCACAATCTAAATCCTTCATCAAATATTTCTTGCTGCTCACACTCAAGAAAACTCTGGGAAACTGTGGGGTTGGTGGGTAAAGGACCCCCACAAAAGGAGTTTCTGATCTGCAGAGGATTCTCAGGTGTTCAGGGTATTGGGCAGATAGATAGGGCATATTCCACATCTTATGCCAAAATCCATGTGGCAGGAAGCAGGTTTTAAATTATTCTTCTATGTTGTTTTGGGATTGGGCATCAACAGGACTGGGTTTACCAGAAACCACAAGGAGGCATGAGGGAGCCATAGCAGATCTCCTCCATTTGCAGAGCAAATTCTTGAGTATGGGGCTTCTCTTTGGCAGAAATATCAGTAGCTGAAGGGTCAGAAACACACCAGTTTAAGGGTCATTTTGAGTTAATTTTGTGGAAGTTGTGAATCTGTGTTTATTTAATTTCTATACACATAGAATCACAGACAGTTAGATAACATTGGTCAAGACCATACTTTCCTTGACTGAGGTTCTTTCAGTCTTTTGATTAAAAGTTGACTATTTTTCTGGCTTTGCCTTAGGCTTTTTCTCTCCATCCCCATTATTCCTTCACAAATATTGTACACATTCTTGATTATTATCATTTTCTAGTAAGTATAGAAGTCATATTGTGTCAATCTGTGTACTATTTTTTCATGATCCCATTGAACATTCTGAGTGTTTCCATTGTGAATATAGCTTTGTAATCAGCTTTCCTGTTATAAATTGTTGGGCATTGGAATTGGATTATATTCAATTTATGGTACAAATTTACTACACACAACATCTTAATACTGATGCATCATGTTCCCAAGGATCATTTATTTGCATTTTTATTATTTAAGTTTTGTTGCTGTTTTTATCTGTGAAATACTTCTAGTTTATTGGTTAAAAACTACTATGGGTCTTGGCAGGTGGCTCAGCTCCTATTCTTCTTGGGGATGACCTGAGTTCAGATACCAACATTGTAGCTGAGAGGCTCAAAACCACCTATTCCTCCAGATCCAGGGTATCTGAGACTCTTTTTCTGTGTATGTCACCTGTACACATATAGAAGACATTCTTTATTGTGCACAAACACACACACAATAAACTTGTTTTCAAAAGTGCTTGTGACTTATAAAGAAAGCAATTAGAGCAAAACAAATTGCTTTAGGTATACAGAGTTTTTTTTAAATATCTGTCATCTTGAAGTTTGTTCCAAAAGTATTTATTTCCTCACTCTGATGCAGACTTACAGGCAATTGTCATTCATAGACAACAAATGGTGTCTAAGTGATCCTAACAGACATCCTTTTCTTTATAAGAGAATGAGAACTCTTTTCTACAAAATTAAAACATCGAAAGTCTTCAAGCGAATTTCTTCAATTTTGGTGGAATATCATCTTCTCAATACCAATTTTCTATTATTAGCAAAGGAGAGAACTAGCATGCACAGGGTGAGTGCTGGTGAGTGATTTCTTGGAGTTTGATTTTTATTAGAATCTTGTAGTTCTTGTTAAAGGGACCACAATATGTATTTATAGGTCAATCTTTGTGTCTTGTTATGCAAGTGGTGCCATCTATGTTGTTGATTTCATTATCATCTAATTATATTGTTCATTTTCTGGAAAATGATGTACCTTCACCAATTTTTATATTCAGAAATTTTATTATATGGTGATTTCTTTGAGTTTTTGTTGGCTTGAGAAGTTTCCATGGAGAGACAGTTTTAATTTTCTCTTCTTGAAAACTTCATGTAACCTTGTTTTTGTAAGGCCATCATCTCTCCTATTGTCTCTGGTCATCCTCAGAGATTTTGTTCCTAGCCCACGATACCAAGCAATAGTATCACAATGTGGATTTATTTGAGTAGAATAAAAGTAGATTTTGTGTGGTTTTGGTTACTGTTTAGTTTTGATGTGAACTGTCATTTTAAGGGATGTAGTCCACATTAGTTCGTTCATTGTAATTGTTGGCAGAAGTCAGTCTACAAATATACTGTTGTGTGTCCATCTACTCTGTCATTCATGGAAGTCAGTGTTACTGTCACTGTTAGGGCTCTTCCAACAATGATGCTGTGCATGTCATTGCTCATGCCTTGCTGCTCAGTGGTGTGTACATGGAGAGTATTTGTGAAAAGATCACCTGCTCTCACCTAGGTAATTATGTAATGCACAGGAATTTTTTTGAAGAACAACATTGGGATTTTTTTCTATATTTCATCTTTCTTTTTTTTCCTTCTTTTTTATTATTAAGAAAATTTCTATTCATTTTACATGCCAACCAAAGAGGCCTTCGTCTCCCTCCTCCCACCCCCAGCATTCCTCCAGCCCACCTTCTCCAGGGCAAAGCCTTCCATGGGGAGTCAGCATAGCCTGATATACTTAGTTGAGGCAGGTCCAAGCCTCTCCCCCTGCACCAAGGCTGTGTAAGGTGCATCACAGGCAGTGAGCTCCAAAAAGCCTGCCTGTGCCCTAGGCATCAATCTTGATCCCACCGCCAGGGGGCCCCTTAAGCCAATCAAGCTGTGTAACTGTCTCGCCTATTCAGAGGCTCCACAGCTATTGGTTCACAGTTCATAAGTTCTCACTAATTTGGTTTGGTTGTCTCTGTATGCTTCCCACATTCTTCTGTCTTAGATTTTACAGCATTTTTCTGACTCTTCTGATTTCAGTAATTTCTGACTATTTTTTCCTGCTAATAAGCATGCTCATAGAGTGAGTGATCTGGACATGAATTTGAAGCCATTCAAAGTTATGATCCCCATTTTTATTCTATCCTTCCTGAGCTGCAATTCAGTTCCCATTTTAGGATATTTTATTCTTCCTCCAATTGTAAGTATATGACTTTTCAAAGAAATATAGAGTCAATATAAGATTTTTTAAAAAATTTCTCTTGCATTTCCTGGCATATCTGTTTTGCTATCTTCTTGTTTGGGTTTTTGTTGCTTAAGTGATTGATACGGTTAATACATTAACTTTGCATCTTTAAAACCTACTCATATGTTATTGTCTCTTTTTCCCAATTAGCCTCAGCTGTCCACATGACACGGCCTAGAGTCATTTGAGAGAGCATCAATTGAGGGCATGTCTAGATCAGAATATCTGATTGCTGTGTCTGAGAGAGATTGGGTTGATTGACGGTTGATGTGGGAAGGCTTTTCCACTGAGTTGTCAATATCCCTAAGCAAGTGGACCTAGGCTGGACAAGAGAACTAGTTGAGCACAGGACAGTGACAAAGCAAGAGAGAAGCCAGGAATCAATGATTCCCCGTGGTTTGTCTTCAGTTATTAGCTTGAGTTTCTGTCCTAAGCTCCCACAACAATGGATTGTGACCTAGGGGCTTCAACCAAATAAACCTGTTCATTATCTGAGTTGCTTTTGCTGAGAGAATTTAATCACAGCAACAGGCAAAAAATTCTAGAACAAAAAGTGGTACCTCAAAAGTGATTTTGTTGCTACAAAGAACCTGGGAATGTTGACTTTTGGAGGAATGTTGAAGATATCAGAACTTTAGGTGGCAAAAGCCATAAAAAGCTGACATAAAGTGTAATTGGCTGTTTTTGTAGGACCTAGAAGATGGGAATGTTGAGAGTAATGAAAGGCACTGGAGGTCAAGGTCATAGGATTTTAGTGGGAAATAGTCTCTGCAGGGAACCTTGGAGTTGCCTGGACTACCTCCCTCGACAGACATGTGTCATAGATTTTTCAGGTTAGAGTCCATGGCTCCTGGGAAACAATGTGTCTTCCAGTTTCTGAGAGATTGATGCACTCCCTCAGGCAGTGAAGTATTCAGACTACTTTTGTGTTTCTTTAATGTTCCCTTAGAAATCAAGGAAACATGGAAGCTTAACAGGACAATTGATCTTAGTTTCTTCATGTTGGGGTTATATGCCAGGTACTCCTCTGAATAGTTAAGTTAGTGTCAGATCTGGAGTTGGATTTGCTGCTTCTTGTAGAGTTAGAAAGGAAAGTTGTTGAGCCAATGAGAGCTATATAGCAATAGCAGAGGGTTCAGAGACTGAGGGAATTTTTTTTTCACATCCTTTGTGCCATTCACACATTTGTGGAGGTTGATTTAAAAACAAAACTCAACAAGTGTGAAGTAATGGTAACCAAATTTGGCTGCTTGTCAGGATTGCAAGAAGAGCTTACTCCAGCTTACTCAACTCAGAGTTACTGAGTCACTCTGAATCAGAGCAGTTAGGAGATGAAACCTAGAAAGTGGAATTTTAAATCAAATTGGTTTAATGTAGGCATTTGTAATCTGTAACTCTGGAGTTTCATATAAGGAGGAACTCTCAACTTGGCATCATATAGAATCTTCACACTAAAGAGATTATTTGCTAGTACATGTATTCTGTATTTTTAAAGTTTAATGACTTTCCTGTCACTTGCCTATACTAATGGATAGTATTATAATTTGTATGCATCTTAAATTGCCAACTTTATCCAGTGGAAAAGGCATCTAGCTAATGTCTAGCACTACAGAAGTTTCAAATTGGTATTAACAACTGCATAGACAAGTGGGTATAGTGAATTTGAATAATTGTAGCCATTGTTGCTTTAGATAAAATTGTTTTAAGCACTAAAATCTTCCCACTCATGAAGTTGAGCTAAGATGGTTCAGTAATGAACTTGAATTAGTTCAAGGCTACTTCCTACTTTCTCTTCTATCAGGTTCAATGTAACTGGCTTTATATTGAGATCTTTGATCTAGTTGTATTTGAGTGTTATGCAGGACACTAGCTATGCATCTATTTGCATTCTTCTATATGTCAATATCCAGTTATGCCAGCACCATTTGTTGAAGACACGTTCTTTTTCCCAATGTGTAATTTTGGCTTCGTTGTAAAAAATCAGGTGTTCATATATATGTGGGTTTATGTCAGGATCTTCCATTCAATTCATTGATCCACATATTTATGCCAATACCAAGCTGTTTTTATTACTATAGCTCTATAGTAGAGCTTGAAGTCAGGGATGGTACTACCTCCCGAAGTTCCTTTATTGTACATGATTGTTTTAGATATCCTAGATGTTTTGTTTTTCCATATGAAGTTGAGTATTGTTTCTTTGAAGACTGTGAAGAATGTGTTGTCATTTTGATGGGGATTGCATTTAGTGTGTAGATTGCTTTTTATAAGATTGCAGTTTTTATTATGTGAAACCTACCTATCCATGAACATGGCAGATCTTTCCATTTTCTGACATTTTCTTCAATTTCTTTCTTTAGACTTAAAGTTTTTGTCATATAGACCTTTCACTTGTTTGGTTAGACTTACTCCAAGACATTTTACATTATTTGTGGCTACTATAAAGGGTGTTGCTTTTCTGATTTTTTCTCAGCTATTTTATCACTTGTATACAGGAGAGATACTGATTTATAAAATAAAAGGAAGTCAGGTGTAGCGGTGCACACCTTTAATCCCATCACTTGGCAGGCAGAGGCTGATGCAATTCTGTGAGCTGGAGGTAGGTCTGGTCTAGGTAATGATTTCCAGGGCTGTGCACAAAGACCCACTATTACCCCTATCTCAATTAAATAAATGAATAGAAAAAGAAGCCTGGCAGTGGTGGTGGTGGTGGTGGTGGTGGTGGTGGTGGTGGTGGTGGTGCATGCCTTTGATCCCAGCACTCATAAGGCAGAGCCAACCTTATAGAGTGAGTTGCAGGATGGCCAAGGCTATACAGAGAAATTCTGTCTCTAAAAACAAGAAAAAAAGGAGGAAAAAGAAGAGAAGGAGGAGGAGGAAGAAGAATATGAATTAGATATAATTAACTTGGAATAAAACAAAGAAACAAGGGAAGACAGTGCTGGAGGGGTCTGACTTATAGGGGAGGGATTTGATGAGATAAAAATGAAAGGCTCATCCTCTTATGACTTTACCTGCTCTGCCTTCACAGGCTCCTCCTGACTCCTCCTGCCCAGACAACCCCCTTCCTTTAGTCTCCCAAAGATTCAGACACAGTGCTAGGAACTACATAATCCCTATTATGCAGTAGGGATTCAGCTGTCATTGATAAAGGTCAGCCCATCACAGCCAAGGTTCCTGGTAGAGGATTAAGCCAAGACATAAGGCATATTGGAGTTATTGCCTCTTTGAATGAATTGAAGGTTTCTTGCTGTATATTATATTGCTGCAGAAGCCATAGCTTTTCCTATCTGTTACAAATTTGGAAAATATTTCCCACAGTTTAGTGGTGTTCTGATCACTTAGTGGGCACAATTTTCCCTATACATTTAGGGTATTTGGATGACATCTCTCAGCTATGTGTGAAAACGGTCAAACTGTGAACACCTGTGTCCCACAATCAGGTCCGTTGTTCCTTTCTCTATTGTAAGCATAGTGATATAATTATCTTTCATTGTAATTATCTTTATTGACAGATATTTGGTCAGTGTTACTGTCCAGGCAAAAGTATTTCATTTGAGACATTTTCAGACACACCAAGGACATGTCTGAAATTATTGATTCATAGACCGATAGAAAGTAAGCATGATCTGATTTTACTTTGCCTGAAAATAAGAGAAATGATGACCTAAACTAACCATGTACTAAAAGATTCTTAAATCCTTGTACTTACTTACTTTCAGTTGAATAACACAAGATTTTAGTTTAGAGATTTATTACTTGTGTTTACCCTGAGAAAATAATGCGGAAGATAATCAGCCATTTACTCATTCCCAGAAGAAAGTAAACTTTTCCACAGACTTGCTGAAGACCTGTGCCACCAGAGGCCAGAGTAGCTGGAAGATGCCAGGTTCTTTATTTTTGGTACAAATTAAGCTTAAGTCCTCTCTTTGCTTTACAGCCTTAAGCAATAGGTGGAATCCTTAGATCTAAAAAGTTCCTTTCAAGCAAGAGCAGACCAAAAGCTGCATGTATTCCTCTATTGCTTATGAAGGTTGCCTAGTAACTATGGACTCTTACCCCACCCATTGGAAATGTGATACTCGAGCCACTTGGAATTGGCACAGGAAGAAAAAGACAATTTTTACCTTATTTATGACTTTTACTGATTATGGGCTTTCAGCTTATTACCTAGACACACTTAGGAATGTAGTTTAAGCACACAAATTCCCCTCTTAGATTGCATTGTTAATTTAATCTCTAGTTGACCTCATCAGGGAGCCTCCACTAATCATTCTCATTTTGTGCTGTAAATGAAAGCGGACAGTTGTTGCTCTGAGTGTAAATCTTATCTGCCTTGGTGACCCTGAGAAATTCAAGCCTCACATTGTATTGCCAAAAGAATTACTGTTGTAAATGTATATAAGCTGGTGCCCTTGCTGCAGAGAGGACTTTGTAGAACAATAAAGAGACATGGATAGAACGAATGTGATATGAGGGGATTCATTTACTTTGCCCTCAGATAGATTTTTTCTTCATTTATTGTAGCATCTCCTTTGGACCCTGAGAGGAGGTCTTTAAGGCTGGCCCTTAAACAACTTTGTTAATACATTGAGCTAGAAAATTGGGCACCTGCTGGTGAGTCTCACCTGAGGCCTGGCCCCTTGTTGAAAAGCAGAGAGGTAGAGGGCACAGAGGAGCTGGAATGTCCACAGTGGTGATAGTACATCCTATTGCCCTTGCAGACTGTTTGTTCCTGGCTTGGGGAGTGCCAGGTCAGTCAACCTGATGTCCATGTGCAGGAGAGCAACAAGAGAAGGGGAGATCCTGAACCATCTCTGAGAGCCTAGAAGACGTGGGCAAGGGAGCTTAGAGCCTGTGAGACAGTGTACAAGTGTTATGGGGAGGGTTCCGGTTTCCTCTGCTCAATACACAGCAGAGATTTGGGTTCTTGTGCTCTTTAGTCCCACCCCACTGTAATGTCATTGGCCTATCATAAAGAATGAGGGCACTATATGCACACATGCTTGTTACCACACACATACCATGTCTGCATGCCTGCTAGCCTGCCTACCCACCTATCTGTAAAATATGCAAGTGCCTGGTGCCTTTGGAAATCAGAAGGAGGGGGTGGGTCTGCTGAAATTAGAGTTGTGGATGACTATCAGCTGCTTGTTGGATGTCAGGTGGGTGGTGGGACATGAACCCACAGAAAGACAGAGATATGACAGACAGGAGGGAAGAGAAACAGGCTATTACATTTTAAGTGTTTTAAGTTATGTGTGAGGAGCCTCCTAGTTACATGAAACAAAAGCAAATCCTTTCAAATGTCCATGTCCTCTGAGGGAAATCAAATGATTGGAAATAAAGGAACAGTTTTTTTAGGAGTTCCTAAATCCTCAAGGATACCCAGGCCAAATTAACCCTTAAATGGGGTGTGGAGAACAGCAAGGGTTCACTGAGCACCTGTCTCCTGCTGAATTGCTTCAAGTTTTTTTCAATTTAGGATTATGTTGGCTATAAGACTCTCATCTTTTATGATGATTTAAGATTCTAGCTTTTATTTAAGAGACACATGTAGTGGGTAGCTGTTCTAGCTATGGCCTTGAAGCACTGCTGCTAGTGAGGCAGCAGGTAACTGCTACACCTGCCTATGACCCATTACTCTGAGAATGGCTACAGATTCTATCGCTAGTCCTATTGAGACCTAACTACCTGAGATTTCTTACAGAACCCCATAAGATACCATTGCCCCCTAAACAGCAGGAAACAATTCTAAAAAAATGATGCCCCCTCTCCCAAAGGAATCAAATTTTCTCAGGGTTATGGATAAATGGTTATAGGATTGGGGGTGGAAAATAATAAGTTAGTATCAATACTCTCCTTTAAAAAAAAAAGAAAAAAGGGAATGAATAGGTATAGCATAGTAAGATAGATTATTATATCTACTAGTAAACTAATCTAGCAAATTTTCAGCCTTGGATAATTTGCACTGATATGGATTCTTGTATATTGATACAAATGTAAACTATTTTTACATTCCTATTTAAGATAAATTGTATATTGATACAAATATAAAACTCTCTTTGTCCTATTTCTCATATTGTACACATATTTCTACTGTTTGAAATATTTTGTATATTGATACAAATATAAAATTATATTTGTCATACTGTACATATGTTCTACCTCTGTTTAGGATATTTTGTATATTGATACATATCAAGGATTGTTGTCATTGCATATTTCACTATACATTTGTACCTCTGTTTTAGATATTTTATGTATTGTCACAATTTTGAGGTCATTGTCCTTTTACTGTGCATCTATTCACAGACTGTTTACCCTGTTTATATGAAGCCTTATTCCTCAGGTTATTTAGGTAGATAAGACTTACAAAATTAGTCACCTATGTTTGTCATCTCTATAATTATGTTAGTTACATTGTCCATATTTACAGATACATAGGTCAGATGGACAGGTAATCTTCAAACACTTCATAGACCTAGAGAATATGGCATTTTGTTTTGATAACTTAGAATTTCTTGATGTGAGACACAATCTCTCCTGGCGGCACCAATCTAATCCCTAGAGGATGTTGGGCTTCTAAGGCACTCCATTGGGAAGTTTATCTTTTTCTTGGCACAAAATGGCCTGCTGGGCAAAGAACTGCCCTTGCCTTGAAATGCCCCCCCCCCCCCCGTCCCAATAACTTAGCCTAAGAAACGCCATTCTGCAAGACAAGTACCAGAAAAACAGGAGTTCATCACCACCCGGCCTTGGGAGAGAAACCGTTGAGTCAAAACAGGATATCTGTGGTTGGCCACCTGGCCTTGGGGAATAAACAGTTGGGCTAGGAAAACACCCACTGTGCCCTGGACAAGGCCAGGTCAGCCACACACATCAAATTTCCGAGATGTCCCCAAGTTCACCCTGGCCTTATTTGAATCAACCAATGGGAACCCTGTAACTATGCTTCTCGCTTCTGTAACCGCGTCTCTGCCCCTGGGATCCTATAAAAAGTCCCCCTTTCCCTAGGAAGGCGCGCAAGTCCTCCGAGAGACTTTGTCGCCCCAGGTACCTGTGCATTTAAATAAACCCTCTTGCTGTTTGCATCTGATCCGTGGTTTCGGCATGTTCCTTGGGTTCGGGGTCTCTCCTGAGGGAAGATCTCCCTTGGGGGTCTTTCAGCCTCTACTGCTGACATTATGAACATGTCCTGTCTGGATGAGCAAGACACAAGGAAGAGCAAGACACAAGGAAAAGTGACTACTCACCCTGCCAAGACAGGGTAACAGTCTTTCAAAATTCCTGCTTCTGAAAATGATCTGTCAAATATTCTAGGCCTGTAGCCAAATAGGATGCCCTAACAGTGCTAAGAAACTTTAGGTGGCTCTCCAGGCTGCCAGCTATCTCTGTCTATTCTCACAAGATTTCCAAAAGTCGCTTGCATGCTTTTCCCATTTTCTCAGTTATTATATTCCTTCTCAGGACTTTGATGGGGTTGAAGACTAATAGTTACAATTATAATGTTATATCTTAGCTAAAACATATTAAATAATAGATTTAGATTCTTCAGGATAGGCCAACTTTTGGAATAATCTCTGTAATGTGCCATTTACCTATGTTCTGGGTATCTCTGAATTTTAGTATGTGTCTCTTGTTTGATGTTGTTCTTGTTGGTTGCAGTTCCATTTTGTTTGGGTCATTACCATTTATTTCTCCTGGATAATCATTCCTATTGTATATAGTTTTATGTTAGGTTAGAATTTCCTTATACAGAAAAAAAAGGGGAGATATAGTGGGTAGCTGTTCTAGCTATGGCTTCAAAGCACCATCCCTAGTGAGGCAGCACGTAACTGTCTATGACCTTGTAGTTCCTGCCTCTGGTGTGTGGCTACTGGGAACCCTTAAGACCTGGAATGCATGTACACAGGTCTCTCTCTTCACTCCCTTGTGGTTTTAGATGCTGAGATCTTGGATGAGGCAGATCAGTGTGGGACTTGGCTGTGCTTTCCCCAACCCTATGATAAATCTTCTGTGGTTGTGAGTTAACCCCTAATACATTTCTTTGCTCATTAAATAGACTCCATGGATTTCTTGCATTAGACACCTGGTCCCTCTAATCTCATTGGCTGTACAACTTTGATCACGAAGGTATGTCGGATTTCATCAAAGAATTTCTCTGCATTTTATATTTCAATTTTGATTGTTATTACTACTGTATTCCTGATTGATTTGTTTGTATTTTTCCTAATTCTTGAACATGGTAACAAAGGCATTTCTTTCTAGTGGGTTTGTGTTTGATTTATTTTTATTTTTCATTGTTTTGTGTGCTGAAGTCAATTATTTGAGCTATTAGATTTTTTTTAAGATGGGCAATTAGAGCTATAAATTTACTCATAAGACTGATTTTACTATGTACCAGGGATGTGTAGTGTTGTGTTTTCATTTCCTTGAGAGAATATCTCTCTGTCTCTGTCTCTGTCTCTGTCTGTCTCTGTCTGTCTCTCTCTCTCTCTCTCTCTCTCTCTCTCTCTCTCTCTCTCTCTCTCTCTTTCATTCTAGGTTTCTGTTTTGTCCTATTTCTCATGAAGTAATGAATGAGTTGTTAGATCTCCAGTCCCATGGGCCCTGATGTCCACATCTGCCCTCTGGGGGCATCTGGTATGAGTGTGATACACAGACTTATAGGCAAGAAAATTTCAAGACCACCATCCCTTTCTAATCCCCTGACCTTGTGCCAAAAACTATAGGGAAGAAACAGTAAAGGGTAAGGACTACTTAGATATACATATCTATTACCTTCCAGTTAAACATTAACTTCTTGAAGATGGGGAAGCCTTCATTGATGATTTGAATTCAGTCATTTTCAGGTTTCTGAGAAAAACTCATATTTGGTTTATTTCACATTTTAACTTTTATTTTTGAGACAGGGCCTGTCTTTTTATTTGGACTCTAGACAAATTATCTCACTGCATGGTCCAAGACTTCTTTCTGAGCACTGCCATGAAGATAGTGAGCTACTCCAAATTATTTTATATGTACTGTTGCTGCTGCTCTTATTATCTAGCACAAAGAGGGAGACATGCATAAAAATCCTGCCTTGTCAAAGAGCAAAGGGGACTTCTTTGGCCAGGAGGCTTTATCTAGATTGGTGCTGAGTCTCTTGTGTGTATAAATTTGGACTGATTGTGCATTTTTAAACTATAGAAGGTTATGAGTTGCTGGGAATTGAGCTTAAGACCTCTGATAAAGCAGCCAGTGTTCTTAACCACTGAGCCATCTCTGTAGCTCTTTATTGTGCATTTTTAAAACTGTTATTACTACTGTGGTGGTGCTGGAGTGGCTTATTCCAGAGATCTGAACCCCAGTCTCTGGGTGTGTGTGATGACTGATGCTGTGTCTGCTCTTAGCCCTCTTCTCTCTCTCTAGCTTGGGACTGAATTTTTATTGCTGTTAACAAAGGTTTAAAAGGAAGTACTTTTTCATTTTGAATTTGGTTGTTGTATGTGTGTCTGTTTATTTTACTATATTTTCATTTATTTACTTGAAACAGGGTCCCTCTGCATAGCCCTGGTATTCAGAAAAATGAAACGTTAACCCATAAATTTACCCTTTTCTTCTTCTTTCTGTCCTCCCTCACTCTGTGTGTCCATGCCCCAGTGCCTACACTATTTCTGTGTTACAGGAGTTAAAAAAAGTAAAAGGAAGCCTGGTGTGGTGGTGCACACCTTTAATCCCAGCACTTGGGAACCAGATGCAGCTGGATTGTTGAATTCAAATTTGGCCTGGCACACAGAAAGAATTCTGATACAGTAAGTTCTACACATTGAGTAGCACTGTCACAAAACAAATAAAAATGAAATAAAATGTAAAAGAAACCTGAACGCATGGAGCTGTTTGGAGCCCAGGGCTTACCCCTTCCCTCATAAATCATATCCCCAGCACTGTTGTACATGGTTTCTTTGTTTGATTCCATGTGATTTATATTTGTGTTCATCTATTTACTTAATTTTACATTTTTGCTGTTGTTTTGTTTCTTGGTTTTTTTTGAGAGACAGGGTCTATCCATGTCATCCTGGCTGTCCTGGAACTAGCTCTATAGGCCAGGCTGGCCTCCAACTCACAGATCAGACTGCCTTTGCCTCCTGAATACTGGGATAAAAAGCATACACCACAGCCTGGCTAATTTTATTTTTCCTGTGGGTGTGTGTGGGTGTGTGTGGGGGGTGGGTGGGTGGGTGGTTGTGGGTGTGGGTGTGTGTGTGTATGTCTGGCTTGGGTACAGGTATATGACTTCCTAAATTGAGTTCAGTCATCATGAAAGACAGAGATAACTGGGCGGTGGTGGCGCATGCTTTTCTGTAATCCCAGCACTCAAGAGGCATAGGCAGGTGGATCTCTGTGAGTTCCTAGCCAGCCTGGTCTACAGAGTGAGTTCTAGGAAAGACACAAAACTGCACAGAGAAACCCTGTCTCACAAAACCAAAAATAAATAAATAAATGAATGAATGAATGAATAAATGAGTGCATGAATAAATAAATAAGTAAATGAGTAAAGAAGTAAATAAATAAATAAAGATAAACAAACAAACGAATGAATAAATAAATGACAGAGATATGACACCAAGGGCACATCTAATAAGCAAAGAATAATATTTAACCAAAATTTGCAAGAGCGTTTCATTAGCCAGCATGCTGCTGGGAAAAATATCATGAAAAATTCCAGCCCACAGGAGTAGGAATGGAATTGATTTCCCTCTTTCTAGCTGCTGAGTGCTGGGATTACAGAAAGGGGCCAGCACACCCAGTTTATGTAGCACTGAGAGGATGGTACCCAGGGCTTCCCCCCCTTGTACAAGTCAGATCCTCAGTACTGCTGTCCCTTGCTTTTTGTTTCTTTCCAAGTTAATTATATTTAGTTTTAAAAATCCTACTTTTATTCTTCCTTTACTTTCTTTCATTCTTTCTTTCTCTATTATGCCTGCTCATTCCAGTAAATCCAATGTCTCTAGCCTCTCTGGGCATCTGTACTCATGTAAGCAAAGCTACACACATATACACTTGCACAAATAAAAATTAAAATAATCAGTTAATATGACATTTAAGAAAGTAAATAAAAGCAAAAGGGGGGCAGTGTCCTGAGCACTATCCTCGGTGGTGTATAAACTGTGGTTTGCCACAGCACGCAGAACAAAGCCATTACAGTACTTGCCGGTACTGATTGCAAGTCTCCCTTTCTTTCTTTCTTTCTTTCTTTCTTTCTTTCTTTCTTTCTTTCTTTCTTTCTTTCTTTCTTTCCTTCCTTCCTTCCTTTCTTCCTTCCTTCTTTCCTTCCTTCCTTCTTCCTTCCTTCCTTCTCTCTCTCTCTCTCTCTCTCTCTCTCTCTCTCTCTCTCTCTCTCTCTTCTTTTTTCAGGGTTTCTCTGTACAGTCAGGGCTACACAGAGAAACTCTGAAAAAAGAAGACTGTCCTGGAACTCATTCTGTAGCCCAGGTGGGCCTCCAACTCTCTGCCTCAGCCTCCAGAATGCTGAGAACACTGATCATCAGTGTCTAAAACTTGGGGGTTTGTTGTTTTTGTTTATTTTTCAGTACATAGTACCTAAATCAAATAGTAGCATAAGCAAACTCAGGAATCAGTGGGTGCTCTGCCTTAGGGTCTCTGTGGTCTTCTGTTTTTCTGGGGCTTTTTGGGGGGGCATGGTCTGTCTGTAAATCCACATTTCTTTTCTTTTTCTCCCTTCACCCCAGACAGGAAGCTAAACTTTTAAGGTGCTTTTCTTTTAATGTAGAGTGTACTGTCTCATTCAGGAGAGCTTCCTCACAACTTTGCACAAGCAAATTGGTTTTAAGTTCTGCCCCTCTAGGGGTTAGGAAACACAGAGAACAAAAAGGATCTTGAAAAGTATGTCAAATGGTTGTTTCCATCTTGTTGAGGTCACCAGCCAAGATGGCTGCCATCCACTTGAATGCATCCATCTTGCTGAGGTCAACAAACATGCTGTAGGCTAACTGTAGTTACTGAAAAATTTTACACTGTGACCTACTACACACACACACACACACACACACACACACACGCACACACACACACACACACAGGAACACCCAGAAACTTGAAATTAAACTAAATGTACAATAAAATAACAGAACAAGAAATTTAAAACGGACAGAAAAACCTTCCTGGAGTTAAAGAAATAAAAGGGACCCCAGTGTGGTGGTGCTTGCTTTTAATCCCATTATTCATGGGACAGAGGTAGGTGGAACTCTATGAACTGGAGTCTGATCTAGGTAGTGACTTCCCAGACTATGTAGAGATGCTCTTTTTGCAGCTAATTCATTGAATACAAAATATATAAAGTTTGGAATCAAAGAAACAAACAAAGAAAGGCAGTGATGGGGGCCTGATTTATGGAGGAGGAGGGAGCCTTGGCCTAGTGCCCAAAGCCCTGGGCTCCAGCCTCTGAATTGCAGAAACTCAGTATGTCTGTAACCACAGCACTCAGTCACTAGAAATAAGCATATGGGGTGAGGAGAAGCTTTCTTCCAAAGCCAGCCCTTTTAAGCTTTCTGAGGGAACTCCGTCCTCATGTATCTTTTTAGCTTATTTGATTTTACTTCAGTTTTTAATTTGATTTCATTTTATCTGGTAGCCAACAAGCCCTACTGATTGCTCACCAGGGGACCTGACACCCTCACACAGACATACATGCAGGCAAAAGAGCAATGCACATAAAAGTAAATAATTCTACAAAGTAAAAAGTAAACCTGAATACAATTGACTTGGAATTGTTATAAAAACAAATGAGGGACAACAGTCCTGTAGATCTGGCTTATGGCCTAGGGTGTCTAGAGCCCTGGATTATATCCTCTCAGTACTAATTAAAGTGGGTGTGCTGGCTCATGCATGTAATTCCAGTACTCAGGAGCTAGGAAGTGGAAAAACAGCCCCCTACTCCACCCTGTACCCTTGTGAGTTGGAAGATGATTGCTAAAGAATAATCCTCTTGTCCACTGTAAAGATTTGTCACTCAAAATGGTTTAATAAAATTCTGATTGGCTGGTACCCAGTCAGGAAGTATAGGTGGAATGACCAAAATAAGGATGATGGGAAGTAGAAGGGCGAAGTCAGTCACCAGCAAACACAGAGAAGCAAGATGAGAAAAGGTACCAAGCCATACAGCTAAACACAGATAAGAATTATGGGTAAATTTAAATGTAAGAGTTAGCTAATAACAAGTCTGAGCTATTGGTTGAGCATTTATAATTCCTATTTTGCCTCTGAGTCAGTTATTTGGGACCAGGAGGTGGGGACAGAAAACTGCAAACATTTGGCAAGAATTTCCACATAAAATCCGAGAAAGCTTTAAAAAAAAAAAAAAAAAAAAAAAAAGATTCCAAACACACAAACAAACAGAGTTGGCATAGCTTCTTGGTAGCAACATTTTCTTGGGTAGGCTCTGTTTGCTGGTGGTGAGCAGAAGTGAACCTTTTTTAAGACGCAGCTTCCTGGTCCATGCTGGTGGCACAGTTGGCTCTTTTGGGAGGTCGTGCTGCCAAACACTTAAATTGATTCTATGAGCATCAGGAGGCAGCATGGATCCAGAAACTCCCCAGAGTTGAGTTGGTTAACATGGCTCCCAGGAGAACCTTTGCCATGAAGCTAAGCTCTTACAGACCCAGTAGCTTGGCAGAAGCTGCCTTTTTGGTCTTACCCACTCTGCTTAGCAGTTTAAAGACTGATATGGTCAGAAAAAGAGAGATGTGCTATAAAGACAGATTCAGATGAAAAATATAAACATTTTACAGTGTGTTTAAAAATATCCATAGGCTTGGGAGAGTAAAGAGAAGATATAGACAGTCAGGAAAAAGAAATACATAATTTTAAAATAATAAAGTACTTAAAAGGGGAGTAAAGTAATATTTTTAAAAAGCCATGTACAGATTGAAAATACAGAGTCTAGATTCTGTATGTTATTGTTTTGCCTTTGAATTGTCTGACAGTTGAGGAAGGAACAACAGCTGCTAAGAGACATTTGATTATAAATGTTGCTGGATTAATCCAACCTATACATTTTGAAAATGCCTTGACTTCAGAATTTAAGTCAAAAGGTATATTACTTTGGAGAAGAGGTTATGCTTTTGTTTCCACAGGAAATGAAAGTCTGTGGATTCCTTCTGGGTTAAGGAAAATCAGGCTTGACTGAGGAAGATCCTCCCCACCCCCGCACAAAAAAATCTGACTACAAGCATAAAGAAATAAACCTAAAAGAACTACAAGACATGTAATGTATATTTTACCTTCTCAAACATAAAACAAAAAATCTTTGGCTGACTTGTGTACAATGCACAGTCCATACTTGTATTAATGCAGATATGTATGTTACCTTTAAAAGTTCCTCTGTTTTCAGAACAAGGGACCAAACACCAATGAAAATGTATGGTCCAGGCGATCCAGTATTTCAAAATGCCTTTGTTACAGTTTCCTCAAAATTCTGCATCCAGAAGAGTTTCAAAGCTGCCGCCTGAGATGATCCATCTTCACAGAATACTCCAGTCAGGACTTGACCATAATCCTAAATTTTCTCAGGGTCCTCCAAAGATTATCAGTGCTCCTAATCAGCAGTAAGTAGTCTAGAGAACTTCACTCATATTCCCCCAAATAAATTATGGATGTTTGCCATTGTTGGTGGGGTTGGTTACAAATTGTTATTGATAATGGTCAGGAAAAGAGCTAAACAAAGGAGATTAGATTCAGGGATCTTGTTCTGAAAAGAAAAAAGGAGCATATAGAGATGATAGGATGTTGTTGGAGTTTTCCTGCCTGGCCCAGTCAGGACAAATCTCTCTTACTGGCCAGTCCCACAGTCGCTTAGACCCAACCAAGTAAACACACGGAAATTTATATTGCTTACAAGCTGTATGGCCGTGGCAGGCTTCTTGTTATCTACTTCTTCTATCTTAAATTAACCCATTTCTGTTAGTCTATACTTTGCCACATGGCTTGTGGCTTACCAGTGTCTTTACATGTTGCATTTCATGGCGGCGGCTGGCAGTGTCTCCCCCTCACCTTCTATTTCCAGAATTCTCTTTTCTCTTGTGCCGCCTATACTTCCTGCCTGGCCACTGGCCAATCAGAACTTTATTTACATAGAGCGATATCCACAGCACTTCCCCTTTTCTTTTTTTTTAGGAAGGTTTTAACTTTTGTATAGTACAATTACATATAACAAAACAATTATCAAGCAAGAATTACAGTTGCAATATTAAAGAAGATATCCTATCTATCTTATATTTGTGAGTCTAAGGTTTTATATCTAACTTATCTTTTATCATAACTGAGGAAATTATAACTATCTAGTCTTCAACCACATCAAAAACCTCAGAAGGATATAATATTACCTGAGAACCGGGAGAAGGATGTAAGCATTTTTCAGGAGTCTTGCAAGAGTAGACAGAGACAGCTGGCAGCCTGGACAGTCACCTAATGTTCCTTTGTAAAGTTGGGCCATTTGTCTTCAGCCCACAGGGCTAGAGTCTCTTGGTCACTTCTCTCAGTGTCCTGTAGAATGTCTGGCAGTTTCCTCTGGGAAGCAGGAACATGAAGGACCGTTTTGTCAAGCAAAGTGTAGTGGTCACCTTTCTATGGGTCCTGCACGTTCAGTTGATCGAGCAGTCCAGGCAAGAACAGTTTCTTGCCCAAATGGCTATTTTTGCCAAGGGGAAGATAAACTACATATGAAGTGTCTTCAATGTCCATCCTCCTCCTCCCTGAAGTAAATCGGTGCTGCCAGGAACAGACATGTCTCACTTTCCAGAAAGTCTAAATTTTAAAAATATTTTAAATGCCATATTCTGTAGACCTTTGAAGTGTTTGAAGGTTACCTGTCTATCTGAAATATCTCTGTGTATACCTAGAAGACTTAACTAACATGGCTATGAATATGATTATCATAGAAGATCAATTATTAATCTATTTTTAATTATCCATTACAATTTTAAATGAGCTGTACAAACATAATACCGTAAACAAGAGTAGAAATATACACACAGTATAACAAAATTAACTTTAAGTTTGTATCAATAGATTAAAATCTATACCAATGTAAAACATTTTAAATGAGTTGTTGCTCTTTAGAAGTAAGTTCATTAATCTACCCTTTCATCCTATCATATCTATATCATATCCCCTTTTCTTCTTTAGAAAGAGATCTCATTTATAATCATCCTGCTTTAAATAAAAATATTGTTTTTTTTCTGTCCCACACCAGAGGGCTCTTCTGATCTGGGACACAAGAATCTCTTAACCTTTTCTTTTAACAATGTGCTTGGGTTTAGAGAAGGAGTGAGCCAATTCCATCTCCAAAGCCAGCTGGGAATTTGGGCGTAGTTTTTCTTACTACTTCCTGCTGGAGGGGGGCACTGTATCTTATGGGGACACAAAGAAAATTTTAGGATTATGGAGTAGTCCGTTAGGGTAAACCTCTGAGCCAGTTGCCTTGAAACCATTCTGGATGTTGGATCATCTGGGCCATGGTGTCATTGGAGATCTTTCAGGTGGTCTTGGCTGATCAAACGTGATGTATCTTAATCTGGAACAAATCCACGGCCTCTGGCTTTCTGTGGAAACAAAAGCAGAGACTCTTTTCCAAAGCAACATATCCTTATATCCAAATTTTGAAGTCAAGGTACCTTTAAAATTTACATATTTGTTTAACTCAACAGCTTTTACGATCAAATCTTTTTCTGTGTAATATCCATCTTTGTAAGACTGAAATGCCACTGTGGCTGCTGGCTCCACCCACCTCAGCTTCCCAACATGGTGGTACAGTTTACCGCCAGCTCTGGGTCTGGAGCCATGTGTACCATCAACTATCAGAAGCAGTCCTATCAAAGCAGTGCATAGCCCAGAAACTCTTTTTTTTTTTTAACTCCAAAAGGCTAAATCCACCATGCAGCAGAGTAAAGTGCCGCTTGTAGACTCCTCATTCCTGACACATGGCAGGTCAGACGCACAAGCCCGGAACCCGCCATAGTAGCTTAAACCGGCTGCCGCTAACTTGAGAGAGACAACTAGGAAGCTGTTTTTAGCTCCGTTTTATAATCTTTTTTCTCAGGTTTTAGGTGGAAACTCTTGCCAACACGTTGGGCACCATACTCAGATTAACATCCCTCCAACCTCAGAAATAAATCATAAACTAGCACATGTTTCTGAGAGAAATATTAGAAGGTATTATTCTAATGAGTGGTCACAAGCCATCCATATTATACAAGAACAGGGCACAAAAACTGATGATCTTCCAAAGACACCAACAGCTCTACCTTTAAAATGGTTAACAGACAAGCCTGTATGGGTTCATCAATGGCCTTTAACAACAGAGAAACTCCAGGCTTTAGAAGAGCTGGTAGAAGAACAGTTAAATGCTCAGCATATTGAAGAATCTACTAGCCCATGGAATTCTCCTGTATTTGTTATTAAAAAGAAATCTGGTAAATGGAGAATGGTAACAGACCTTAGAGCAATTAACAAAGTAATTCAGCCAATGGGCTCTCTACAAACTGGAATTCCTTTGCCTACTCTGTTACCTAAAGGATGACCTCTCATAGGTATCGATTTAAAAGACTGTTTCTTTTTAATACCCCTACAAGAAAAAGACAGAGAAAGATTTGCTTTCACGGTGCCTACTTACAATAATTCTCAACCGGTTAGAAGATTTCAATGGAGAGTCCTCCCACAGGGAATGTTGAATAGTCCAACCCTGTGCCAATATTTTGTACAACAGCCCTTGGAAGTGATACATAAAAAATTTCCTAAATCTATAATTTATCATTATATGGATGATATTTTACTAGCTGACTCAAATGCAGATACTTTAGAAAGAATGTTTGAAGAAGTAAAGAAAATATTGCCTTGCTGGGGATTACAAATTGCTCCTGAAAAGATACAAAGAGGAGATTCTATTAATTATTTAGGATATAAAATAGAGCTACAAAAAATTAGACCTCAAAAGGTACAAATTAGGAGAGATCGCTTACAGACTCTTAATGACTTTCAAAGATTATTTGGGGACATTTCTCATCTACGAACTATTGTTGGGGTAAAAAATGATGAACTGAATAATTTGTTCAAAACCTTAGAAGGTGACAAGGACTTAAATAGTCCAAGAGAATTATCACCTGAAGCTGAGAAAGAATTGGCCTTGGTAGAAAAAAAAAAGTACATGAAGGACATGTAGATTGTATTGATCCAAAGCTGGATTGCATTTTGGTTATTTTACCTTCTAGGCATTCTCCTATAGGAATATTAATGCAGAGAGAAGATATTATATTGGAATGGATTTTTACCAAATAAACCAAATAAAAAATTAAAAACTTATGTGGAAAAAATCTCTGACTTAATTTTGAAAGGAAAATTGAGGCTTCGTCAATTAGCAGGAATAGACCCAGCAGAAATTGTTGTACCTTTAACTAAAGAGGACATTGAAAAATTATGGACATAAAGTGAACCTTGGCAAAGAGCTTGCAGTAATTTTTTGGGAGAAATTAACAGCAAATATCCTAAAAGCAATAGAATTGATCTTATAAAGAGAGCTGATTGGATCTTGCCTCGAATTGTACATGAAAAACCCATATCTGGAGTTCGAAGATTTTATACATATGCCAACAAACAAGGAAAGGCAGGTTACAAATCAGAAAATTTAAGTAAAGTGGTTCAAAGTCCTTACAATTCAGTTCAAAAATCGGAATTGTATGCTATTCTGTTGGTATTAATGGATTTTTCAGAACCTCTCAATATAGTTACTGACTCTCAGTATTCTGAAAGAGTGATATTACATATTGAGACTGCAGAATTTATCCCTGATGCTTCAGAATTAACTTCACTATTTATTCAATTACAACATGCAATCAGGGAAAGGAGTCATCCTTTATAGATAACTCACATCCAATCCCATACTGGTCTGCCAGGCCCTCTAGCACAAGGTAATGATGAGACTGATAAATTATTGATAGGAAATGTGCTGGAGGCCTCAGAATTTCATAAGAAACATCATGTCAATAGTAAAGGTTTAAAAAAGAATTTTTCCAAAACCTGGCAACAAGCCAAGGAAATTGTAAAGAAATGTCCTACTTGTTCCTTCTACAATCAGACACCATTACCAGGAGGATGTAACCGAAAGAGTACTCAGAGGAATGAAATCTGGCAGATGGATGTGTTTCACTTTGTAGAATTTGGAAAATTGAAATATGTACACCATACTATCGATACTTATTCAGGATTTCAATGGGCAACTGCTTTGAGTTCTGAAAAAGCTGATTCTGTAATCACTCATTTGCTAGAAGTTATGGCCATCATGGGTATACCTGCGCAAATTAAAACTGACAATGCTCCAGCATATGTCTCTATTAAAATGAAACAGTTTTTTGCTTATTATAATATAAAGCATATTACAGGTATACCACATAATCCTACAGGCCAAGCAGTTATAGAAAGATCCAAAAGAACTCTAAAGGACATGATAAATAAACAGAAAGGGGTAACAAAAACCTCCAGAAATAGACTGCACAATGCTCTATTAACTTTGAATTTTCTCAATGCTAATGAGAAAGGAACAACAGCTGCAGAGAGACATTGGTTAATAGAAAAAACAACAGAATTAAATCAGCCTATATACTTCAAGGATGTGTTGACCTCAGAATGGAAACCAGGGTATGTGTTACGTTGGGGACGAGGTTTTGCTTTTGTTTCTGCAGGAGAAGATAAGCTGTGGGTACCATCAAAACTGATAAAGGTTCGATTTGAACAAGAGAGACCTCTTAATTAGAAGAGGTGATAGTTCATCAACCAACATGACCATCCAGTTTAAACTCACTTATACCATTAATACATGCCTTTTCATTTAATCAGATGTAACTTGCCAAAAAGGGACTTCCCCAAAATTAGTCTTGGGGAAGGGTTTTTGTTTTTGTCTTTTAGGAGAATGAAGGCTAAGGAATCTGAAGAACACTGGACAAATGAGACAACTGAAGAAAAAGGACAAATCATCTGTCCCAGGAAAAAGAGTAAAATGGCCTATTGGTATATCATCTACAAAATTTCATAAATCTTCCTAAATGTTTGTTTCTGCTCTTCTATAAAAAATTAATACTCTTAGTCTTCTTGTAGTCCCAGTTCAATTAAAGCTTCAAGCTGATTTTGGAGTTGGATAATGGCTCCCTCCTCCTTTAAACTCAAGCATGTTGTTAAAAAGAAAATGAAAACTCCCTGTATCATACCAGAAGAAAGAGCCATATTCTGACATGGGACAGGAGAAAAACCAAATTAATTAAGGGACTATTCTATTACTAATCTCAATTCTTTGATTCTATTCTGATTCTTTAAACTTTTCTTAAAGCATGAATTTTATATCAAAATTTACAAGATATATATATATATAAAACTTTGTTAAGATAATAATGGTCATATAGAGTACTAATTAATTCTAGAGAAAAGGCTTCAATTAGCTGCCTATACATGTCTTTGTGTTCAAGTCTCTTTTCAGTTTTCTGCAGGAAATCACAGCCAGGTCTAACTTCAACTGAAATCTCCAGGAAGAAGATGGGGTCCCAGAACAACAATTCCACATGGAAAATAATATCACTAAGCTGACAAACATCATCTACAGATCAGCTTTGGACTACAAAGTGCTTAGAGCAATTCTGAGATGGCTAGCTGAGATGATCCAGTTTCAAAGACTACTTGAATAAGGACTTGAGATAAACCCTGAACTTTGACATTATGGATAACAAAGAATATAGTTACCTTTCCTAGAATTTGTCAATTGACCCAAAATTTTTCTTTTCAGAATAAAGATAACTTCGCCACACCCAGCAGGAAGCAATTTTAAGAATTCGACGCCCACATTCCCAAAGGGGTGGTGTGGGGTGGGTGGTTTTTTGGTCTTTTTATGGGTATTGGGTCTGGGATAGTTTTCATTGTTTAGGAGGGTTGGTTACAAGTTGTTGTTAAAGGTTAGGAAAAGGGCTAGGCAAAAGGTGCTTGTTTAAAAAAAAAGAAAAGAAAAAGACAATTACTAGTTTTTAATACTTTACATTCAATTGGATTATTTTATATTGTATACAAATTATTATTGAGATTGAGATTGTTAGAATATACCATACACGTATTTCTAATCTTGCTCAAGATATTGTATTTATACCATTCATTTAACAATGTAATGCAATTTGCTAATCCTTGAATGTTAGTATTACAGACTATTAGGATATATAGAAATGAAAATTAGTGGTTAGACATTACAGTTGAACTTGTAGTCATATTAGGTGTGTTTTCAATATCAAACATATATTTTAGATAGACAGGTCATCTTCAAACCCTTCAGAGATCTACAGAACATGGCATTTAAAATGTTTTAATAACTTAGGAATTTTTCTTTTTTGCTATGACTATGAGACATGTCGGCTCCTGGCAGTACCAATCTACTTCAGAGAAAATATGGGCATTGAAGAAACTGCATATGGAGTTAACTTTCACTGTGGCAAAAGTTAGCCACTGGACAACAAAGTATCCTCAAATCAACTTCTGACAAACAGGACAGACAGGACATTAAACCAAGGACTACCAATTCTTGCCAAAACAAGTGTGGTTGTGGCTTTAACAAAAGGCATCTTCTGAAGCAAGGACAATATGGCGCCATCCCTGAAGTGAGTGACCTTCGAATCTGTAAAAGGTACCGTGCCCTTTCCTTCGAAGGCAGCTATACAGGGAGTGGGCCAATGGCTTCTGATGTGCAATGGAACAGCAGATGAAACAGTTATTCTTGAAGAATAACTAAGCTCACTCCTCTCAATAGTAGACTGGCGTTTAATAGAGGGATGTGGAGAAGAACAGGATGCCAAGATGAAGCCACATATACACAGCCAAGAAAAATGGACAGCTGAATTGAAAAGACATCAATAATTTCCAGAATTTAAAATCCTGAATCATGACATGGCACTAATGGAATTCAGATGTTTCTGGTACATGGACTGCTCTCACCAAATGTGAGGGCAAACTGTTGACCTTATATACATCCTAGTTCACAAAAGAGTCTGTCAGATACGCTAAGCCTATAGCTTAGCCTATAGGCTGAAGATGATGCCCCAACACTGTGGAGAAACCTCAGGTGACTGTCCAGGCAGCTGGCTGTTTCTGTCAACTCACATTTTTTTTTTTTTTTTGGAAGCTGCTTGCATGCACTTCTTGTTTTTATTTTTTATTAGGTAGTATTATTTCCTTCTTGGGTCTCTGAGGGAGTTGAAGATCAGTTAGTTATAGTTATAATTATCTTTGTTAAGGATTTCAGAAAAACTCACTAAGAGCTGTAAGTGTATAAATTTGAAAGACGTTATAAGACAGTTCCGTTAGCAATATAAGTTAGGATAAAAGGTGAATCAGGTAGATTCTGGACTTACCAAAATAGGATAGATAATGGAATTATTTTCTCTGAATTTGTCAAATACAAATGGACTAGACATTATTTAGGTATTTATTGTTTGTATATATGGTATATATAGTTATTATACTGTTGTATATAGTTTTTCTTATATTAGTTATAACTTTTTCCTTTTCTTTCTTTTTATTAAAATAGAAAAGGGGAAATATAGTGATATTTTATTTGTATTGAAATATGATTTTATTTGTATGTCAATAAAGTTGCTTTGAGGTCAGAGCAAGCCAGAGCAGAAGCTGAGCAGTAGTGGGGCACGCCTTTAATCCCAGCACTTGGGAGGCAGAGCTAGGAGGATCTCTGTGTGTTCAAGGACACAGCCAGCATGGCAGACACATGCCTTTAATCTCAATACCAACCATAGAAGACCTGGAGGTCTGTACAAACAGGCAGTGATGAGGAGGTCATGTGACTGGGTTTACAACCAATGAGAAAACAGAACAGAAAGTCTTTAAATAGACAGGACACACAGAAGTAGGTCTCTGGTGGAGAGGAAGAACAGCAGAAGCAGTGAAGGGTAAGGTTTTCTGCTCTTGCTCTGACCTGGTGGTTTTTAACTCTGCAATCGGTTCTGTGTTTCTTATTTAACAAGCTGGTTACATCTACAATAGGATAAAAGGGTAAATTATTGAATCTACTTTAATCCAAAAAACAATTAACCTTACGTATTTTACATTCATATGGATTTTAGTTTATTGATACAAATTTAGTTAATTTTGTTACACGTATATTTCTATTCTTGTTTAAGATATGTTTATGCAACTTATTTTAAAATGTAATGTACAATTAGGAAATACAGATTAATAGTCATCTATAATAGTCAAAATTATAGTCATATTAGTTAGGTTTTCTAGATATACAGAGATATATATTCCAGATAGTTAAGTAATATTTAAACACTTCAAAGATGTACAGAATAAGGCGTTGAAAATGTTTTAATAACTTAGACTTTTCATGACAGTGAGACATGTCCACTCCTGGCAGCACCAATGGTCCTCCAGAAAAATAATGGGCATTGACAAAACTCCATATGGAGTTTGTTTTTTTATGGCAAAACTAGCCATATGGACAAAGAAATAGCCCTTGCCTCAATTGCTGACAGTTACTGTCCAAACTGGACCAGCAGGACACAAAAAAGGTGAATGCCAAACTTTTCCAAGACAGGAAAGTCTGTCAGATATGCTAGACCTGCAGGCCAAAGATGAATGCCCCAACATTGCAGAACTTTGGATTACTGTCCAGGCAGCCTGATGTCCCTGTTATTAGGTAACATTTCACCCTTCTGGAATCTTTGATGCAGTTGAAGGCTAGATAGGTATAATTATAGTTTTCTTTAGTTATGATAAAAGATAAATTAGGTACAAAACTTTGGACTCACAAAGATAATATAGATAATAGAGTATTTTCTTTGATCTTGCCAAATACAACTAGACTGGATGTTGTAACTGCAATTCTTACTTGATAACTGTTTTTGTTGTATATAATCTTACTATGTTAAAGTTAAAACCTTCCTTTTTAATTAGACAAAGGGGGAAATGCTGTGGAATAATCTTTTGTACACTGTAAAGATTTGTCACTTGAATTGGTTTAATAAAAATTCTGGTCGGTCAGTAGCCAGGTGGGAAGCATCAGTGGGGTGACCAAACTAAAGATGAAGGGAAAGAGAAGAGCAGAGTCAGAGAATTGCTGGCAAACACAGAGAAGCAAGATAAGAATGCCTTACTGAGAAAAGGTACTGAGCCACATGGCTAAACACAGATAGGAATTATAAATGTAAGAGTTAGCTAATAATAAGCCTGAGCTAAGTATTCATAATTCCTATTTAGCCTCTGAGTCAGTTATTTGGCACTGGGTAGGCAGGACAAAAACTCTACCTACAGATGACCCCCACACTGGATATGTGCTCTATTGTTCTGAGTCCTATCTTTCTAATGCTCCTTCCCCTGACACACCCAAAAAAGTTTTATTCAGGCATGGTATCCCAGAGCCTTCCTAAATCTAGACACAGGAAATAAATAAGTAAATATTTCTCTGTAACACAAAACTAGGGTAGGTAACCCAAGAGAGGCCAGAGGAATTGGCTTTCCTGGAGTGGATAGGCATAATAGATAGATAAATAAATTAGTAAAGATAAATAATACAATTAAAGTAAAATAAATAAATATACACATGAATATTATTAACTTGTAATAAAACAAACAAGGGTCAGAAGGTCCAGGAATCTGATTTATTACGGAAGATGTTAAACCCTGGACTAGAGTACCCCAAGCTCTGGGATCCAGGCAGCTCTATGCCGTTCAGATCTCTTGTTTATTTTATTTATTAAAAAGGAAAAAAGAAAAAGAAAGAAGGAAAGGAAGAAAGGAAGGAAGGAAGGAAGGAAGGAAGGAAGGAAGGAAGGAAGGAAGGAAGACTCACTTTGGAATCAGCACCCAGGCTTCTTCTCATGCTGTACCCAAGTCCCAATAACCACCAGAACTTGCTTTGTTCTGTGCATTGTCGTAGTACTCCAGTTCTACTGCATTGTTCACTGCTGAAGATAGAGCTCATCTTCTCAAACCAACACCTGAAGCTTCATCTCATCCCCAGCCCAGTTTCCCTTTGCATTTATTCATTTTTTCTTCTTTTTAAATCTATGTTAATTATTTTAATTTTGATTGTAAAGGGAGGCCAGAGGCTTTGGACTCTCTGGGGTGGGAGGACATAATGGATGAATAAATAAATAAATAAGTATACATAGATAATAGATAGATAGATAGATAGATAGATAGATAGATAGATAGAAAAGTAAATTTAGTCAGATGGTGATGATGTACACTTTTAATCCCAGCACTCAGGAGGCAGAGGCAAGTGGATTTCTGTGAGTTACAGGCCAGCCTGTTCTACAGAGTGATTTCCAGGACAGCCAGCACTACACAATGAAACCCTATCTCATAAAACCAAAACAAAACCAAAAAAAGAGGGGAAAAAAGTAAAACTAAATAAAGAGACATAAATAAACACAAATATAATTATCTTAGAATGATATGAACATGCACCACCTCACCCAGCTTTCTTTTTTCTTTAACCCCAGGAAGATTTTGTAATTTTATATTTATTTGTTTTTAATATCTTGTTCTGTTACTTTTGTTTGTACATTGACCTCATCAAGATGGAAGCAAACATGTGATGGCAGCTATCTTGTCTATTGACCTCTCCAAGATGGAAGCAAAAATGTGACTTCACCGTCATTTTGGTTGATGTAACTTGGTAACAGACACCAGAAGATAAACCCTGTTTAGAAATAGAAAAGAAAAAAAAAGAAAGAAAGAAAAGAAAAAAGAAAAAGGCAGGTGGTGGTGGTGCACGCCTTTAGTCCTGCACTCGGGAGGCAGAGGCAGATGGATCTCTGTGAGTTCGAGGCCAGCCTGGGCTACAGAGTGAGTCCCAGGACAGCCTCCAAAGCTACACAGAGAAACCCTGTCTCGAAAAACCAAAAGAGAAAAAAGAAAGAAAGAAAAGAAAAGAAAGGAAGGAAGGAAGAAGAAGAGAAAAGAAAAAAGAAAGAAACAGAAAAAGGAAGACAGACAGACTTTACAATCAGTACCCGGGCTGCTCATCCTACCCCCACTCCCAATGACCAAAACTGGCTTTCTTCTGTCTTCTGCGGCAACACACCAGATTATGCACTGCTGTGAGTAGATGCCAGTGCTTGGGGCACTGTTGTGGGGATTCATTCAGTTTAACCAATGACTTTTGGGCTATCTGACCCAATGGAAATGGCCCTTTCTGGGTAGCGACCAGGTAAAACTGAGGAGAGAGTATGATTGTGCTCTCTCTTATGTGGTCAGAGACTGGATGGGCAGAAAGGAGGACAATGATGGCTATTTATTTTGTTCTGTATCCATGCATGTATTATCCCCATTTACCATCTTAATAAATTCTTGAAGTCCTTCAACAGACTCTCCTGGGTTCGCATTACAAGTGAACTGACACCAATGGTCCCCAGCTAGTCCCCATCCACCACCACCCACTGCCCCGCCCCGCCTCCAGTCTCCATGGCTGCTGGCGTTTCCCACGCCCCACTGCAACTGCAAGACGTGAGTGGTCCTGCAAGCCCTAAACATTCCCAGCTCAGTTGCCTGGGCATGCACCCCAAAGCCCCATCAGTCCTGCTAGGCATGTACACGCACAGAAGCAGGCTCCCATTTCATCGCCCATTTGCGCTGTGTGCCACTATGCCCCACCCCACACTCAAACTCCATCTTTTGAAATACCCACTCTGAGGACCCCCGGACTTGCCACTTACCCCGCTCTGCCGCAAGCGCTCCCAGCTCCGAGCTCCCAGTAGATCCCACACTGGTCCAAGCAGCTCCACTCTGCGTATCCGCACAATTCCACCCTGCTCCCAGCTGCCTGTGGGTGTTCTGTGTCCCCGTCCCACCACCCCGTCCCCCCCCGCACCCCCCGCTGCTCCAAGCTCAGGACCTCAGCTCAAGCCAGCCACTCGCACCTGTGCTTCCTGGCTGGGCCACATGGTCCAGGGGGTCCGCTCCAGCCAGCCTCAGAAAACAGATTCTGCTTCAGCATGCGGGCAGAAGCTGAGACTTCCTAGCTGCTTTCTCTAGCCAAATCTGTTCGGTGTCGTTCCTTTAAGTTTTGCTTAGAACTCACAGGCCAGTCAAATTCAGGAGCTCCAAGCTAGAGCAGAGCTACAGCATCCCAGTACCTGCTTTGGAGGCACACCTTTGACACCTGCTGGCCAAATGTCATTATTACATCTAATATCCAAATCTGCCTGGTCAGTTTAGAGCTTTAGACCTAGGACAATCTTCCAAGGATTTTATCTGAGGTAAATTACTTCATAACTTTGAACTCTAAACGGATAGACAACCAAACAAATAATAAATCTTCCTTTACAAATTTGTAAACTTTTTTCAAACCAATGGCATGTCACATCACAATGCAGATTAGACACCTGTTATGGATGGCATACTAGGAGAGATAAACAACCTAGATGGGACATACACATTTTTAGCTGTAATTGATATTTGTCTGGCAACTCATATCAGATCCTTTAAAAAAATTGTTTGATAAAAGTGCCAAAAATGAGAAACTGACTGAAATGATGCAGTTTGCAAAGTGGTAGTGAGAAATTAGCCAAAAAAAAAAAAAAAATCCATGGAGAATGGTTTTGAGAAATTAGTGGATAGAACATTGGTTTGGGGAGGAAATACGCATGCCCTATAGATAATCACTATGGATGACAAAGTAGCCTTGATGGATAAGATAAAATCTTTGGAATTCCTTATGAATCATGAGAACAAGAAACTGATTTAATGAAAGCTTTGGACATATTCAGTGTTCAGGAGGTTCAGACCTACAGAAGGTAGTTATAAATAGATTCTAAGCCTTAGAAGAACTTATTTAAAACTTATAGAAGGAGCATTGAGCCACAGGTAAAAGAAGTTAGAAGGGCATTAACCTCACCAGTACCTTAAAGAGCTAGAGATGAGCTGCCTATGGTGGTCAACAAACCTGCTGTGATTTATCCTGTTACTGTTTGTGAAAGGCCAGCAAATAACAATTATCCTGAGGGATATGTAGATTGCAAATGGAAACCTATACATGAGAGATTTAAAAGATATTAAAGAAGCAATTGTTTCCTGTGGTATGCATTCAGCATATGTGAGGCAGATATTAAATACATGGTCCTCTGGGAGTAGAATTACTCCAAATGACTGGACTCAATTAGTCTTTGCAGTATTAGAATATTGTTCTCAGTTACCAAGGAAAAGCTAGTTGAGCAAGGTAAGGGCCTTGAGCAGTAAGGTTGCCCTTGTTGAATAACACATCCTGGATCTCATTGATGATAGATGCCCCATCAGCCTCATTACCCAGAGTTTTTTTTTTCACCTAGGGCAGGCTAGGAGTGAGCAGAGGAAGCCCATCCAGGGAGCTACCTCACTCCTTCTTTTCCTGTATGACATGGACAAAGCACATTCTGCTCTGTTTCCAAAACCAGATTGCTGTTTAATTGTTGGGGGACAAGAGAGCAAAATGCCAGAGTCTGCCTGTTTCTACTCTCTCTTCCACTACAGGGCTGGAAGTACAGAAGTATAGTACCATGCCTTGCTTTTATTGAATGCTGAGGATCTGAACTCAGGTCCTTTTGTTTGCAAAATGTTACCAAATGAGCTACATTCCCAGACAAGTGTTTGTATCTGTCAACAAGTTTGGCCCAACCTTATGAGTACTTACCAATTCTTCATTTCTTTCCCAATTTCACTCTTCTTACTTTGCAGGTAAATTTTGTTGAAGAGCCTTGTGACCTGGGTAGTGTCCAAAATTGTCTTGGTTAGGTTTACCACTGCTATGATGAAACACCATGACCAAATCAATTGGGGGAGGAGAGCTTATGCTTCTACATCACTGTTCATTATTGAAAGATGTCAAGCCTGGAACTTAACTAGAGCAGGAACCTGGAGGCTAGAGCTGATACCAAACCAAGTAAGGATCCTGCTTGCTGGCTTGATCAACCTACTTTTTCCTCAATATACAAACTACCATCCCCAAATGGAACCACTGACAATGGGCTGGACCCTGCCCCATCAATCGCTAATTACAAAAATGCCTTATAGCCAAATATATATGTATATATTTGGGTTTTCGAGACAGGGTTTCTCTGTGTAGCTTTGCACTTTCCCTGGAACTCACTCGGTCTTCCAGGCTGGCCTTGAACTTGCAGAGATCTGCCTGTCTCTGCCTCCCAAGTGCTGGGATTAAAGGCATGTGCCACCGCCGCCTGGCATAGCCAAATCTTATGGAGGCATTTTCTCAACTGAGGTTCCCTCTTTTCAGATAACCCTGTATGTTTCCTTGGCCATGGTGTTTTGTCATGGCAGTAGAAAAGTAAATTAAGGTGTTCACACTTTAGAAAAGAAAATGTTGAGTTTTGTAACTGAGATTTTCGTTACACTTAATAAATCAATATCCTTATTGACTTAATAAAATTACATTGCTCCTATTATTTTTTCCATTTTCTCGTGTTGTTATTTCTTCAGTCTCTTTAAAAGATCGTGGTACTTGAAAGTTAAAAATAAAAAACATTTTATTGACTATCAAGTTTGCTTAAAAGTAACTCTGATAAAGAATTAAAAAAGTCATTTTGAAATTATTCAGCCATGGTGCAAACTGAAAATTATCTTTTCTATACTATCATTATTCCTCAATTAAAACAAATAATCTAAAGTTAACTACTTTTTAAAGTTACTGCTTATTGACGGGTGGTAATTCTTCATGCCTTTAAGCCTAGTACTCGGGAGGCAGAAGCGGGCAGATCTCTGTCGTTTAGAGATCACCCTGGTCTAAAAGTGAGTTCCAGGACATGGAGATACACAGAGAAATTTTGCCTCAGAAAAGAAAAACAAAACAAAACAAACAACAACAACAACAAAACAATAAAGAAGAAGAAGGAGGAGGAGAAGAGGAAGAAGAAAACGTTACTGTTCATTGTTATAGAATATTATTTTAAGATGTTTTAAGATGTGTTGCTTTTGTTTATTTTGCATTTGTTTAACTCCGTGAAGCTGTGTTGATGTGCTGTTTAAAACACCTAATGGCCTAATAAAGAACTGAACTGTCTATAGCAAGGCAGGAGAAAGGATAGGTGGGGCTGGCAGGCAGAGAGAATATATAGAAGGAGAAATCTAGGAGGAAAAAAGTAGCCAGAGAAGGAGGAGGACTCCAGGGGCCAGCCACCAACCTACAAAGCAAGCCACAGAGTAAGAAACAAAGAAATGTATACCAGAATAGAAAAGGAGAAGCCCAGAGGCAAAAGATAGATGGAATACTTTTTTTTTTCTCGAGACAGGGTTTCTCTGTAGCTTTGGAGCCTGTCCTGGACTAGCTTTGTAGACCAGGCTGGCCTCGAACTCCCAGAAATCCACCTGCCTCTGCCTCCCGAGTGCTAGGATTACAGATGTGCACCACTACCACCCAGCAGGATAATTTAAGTTAAAGAAAACTGGCAAGAAACAAGCCAAGCTAAGGCCAGGCATTTATAAGTAAGAATAAACTTGTGTATGTGTGATTTATTTGGAAGTTGGGTGGTGAGCCCCCAAAAGAGTAAAAAAAAAAAAAAACAGTTCATGAACAAGTTTATCAAATAACAAGAAATTAAGCTGTTCATAAACAAGTTTATAAAATAACAAGAAGCTAAATTTTATATTCCTAAAATATTGCAAGTAGCTAGGAGTGATGGCACATGCTGTTACTTTCAGCTCTCAGGAGGCAGAGTAAAGTGGATCTTTGAGTTCCAGACCAGTCTGGTCTACAGAGCAAGTTTCAGGAAAGCCAAGGCTACACATAGAAATCCTGTCTCAAAAAAAAAAAAAAATGAAATGAAATACAATAAGTATGAAAGTATTACACGTGTGATGGCTATTTTTGCTTGTCAACTTCACTGCATCTGGAGTTAACTAAAATACAAACATAGAGGACATACTTGTGAGGGAGTTTTCACTTAATTTGAAGTGGGAAGATCAACTAATCTGGATCTTTGAGGTAGAAAGACACATCTTTAATACAGATCTTGAGCTGGGAAGACACACCTTTAATATAGATCTTCTGAGCTGGAAAAACCCATCTCTAATCTGGGCCATGCCTTAAACTGGAAGCCTATAAGGCAGTGGTCAAAGGAAGATTTTGCTCTTTGCCTACTTGCCCATGCTTTGCTAACAGGACATTCCTTCAATGATATTAGACCCTACTTCTTTGGGATTCCATTGTTTACTGAAGACCAGTTGAGACATTCAGCCTCACCTCATGGACTGAGTAACTACTGTTTTCTTGGACTTTCCATTAAAAGTCAGTCATTGCTGCCTCAACTAGAACCCCAGACTGTAAGAAACTCTAATAAATCATAATAAATCATGTGTATATATATGGAGAGAGAGAGAGAGATAACAAGAAATTAAATTGTTCATAAACAAGTTTATAAAATAATAAGAATTTAAATTTTATATTCCTAAAATATTGCAAGTAGCCAGGAGTGATGGCACATGCTGTTAGTTTTAGCACTCAGGAGGCAGAAGAAAGTGGATCTTTGAGTTACAGACCAGTTGGTCTACAGAGCAAGTTATGTATGTATGTATGTATGTATGTATGTATGTATGTATGTATGTATATGTATGGAGAGAGAGGGGGGGCAGGGAGAGAGAGAGGAGAGAGAGAGAGAGAGAGACAGAGAGAGAGAGAGAGAGATTCATTCTGAAAGTTCTGTTATTACAGAGATACCTCACTAATACGACAAATAATCCCCAATTTCACAGTGTTGAGCCACCTTAACTCTTAGCCCCTAACCCCCTTAGCCCTAACACCCTAACCTTAACCCTAACCCTTTAACCCTAAACATAACTCCTAGCCCCTAACCCCAACCCTAAACCCTAACCCTTGACCTCTAACCCCTAACCCTAACCCTCTAACCCTAACTTTAACCCCTAACCCCAACCCTAATCCCCTAACCCCTTACCACTAACTCTAACCTTAACTTTTAATCCTAACTCTAACCCTGAGTTACCCTAATCCTGCTTGTAACCCGAACCCGCTAAAGCTTATCCTAACCATAACTCTTTACTCTTCAGCCCTCAGCCCTAGTGCCCCTACCCTCACCTATAAGCCCTAGCCCTTCTGAACTTGAACCTTAACCCTAACCTGAACACTGAACACCGAACCCTGACCCTCAACCCCAACCATGGAACCTTAACCCCAACCCAAAATCCTAACATACTATCCCCTGACCCTCACTCTCACCTCCAATGCCATCCTAACCCCTAACTCCTTAATCCCCTAATTTCCTTACTCCCTAAACTCCTAACCCCTGCGTCAGTACTCGGACCATGTCGTTAGCCATTTTAACCCTATCCCTAAACTATAACCCCTACATGTAACATGCTCCTCAAACCCCCTCCCTCCACTGCCTAGCACTTGTACCTGCTTTCCTTTGGCTTATGGTTCTCAAAGTCAATATTGCATTTGTGTTGCCTTGCCTACTTAGCATATTTTCTCCCCTTCAAGGCTCAGATCTTCAAAGAGGTCTCTGCAGATGAAGGGTCCAGGGCACTGTGCTTGTCTGGCATCCATCCATTTCTGGCTTGGTCTTCTGGGTACACACTCTCAAGTTAGGTATCTCCCTCACTGCCTCAGCAAGTGTTCTACGAACAAAAATAAAATGAAACAATAAAACCGAACAAAGCCAAAAGGCACAGGCAGTACGAGAGAGCACCTCTTGGAAGACCTGAGACTGACTTCACTCAGGGTGTCACGTGGAACAAGGTGTGCAGTCACTGCTGTGGCACTAGCATGCACGTGTCTAAGGAAGAGAGCCCAAGGCAAATGAGACTCAGTGCTGGGTGATCATATGCACCCAAGCAGAGGACTGGAAAGGGGTGGGCCGGAGGGAGGAGAAAAGAGCCAGGGAAAGGCTAGGAGAAAAGCAGAGAGACAGGGGAAAGGAGGAGGAGAAGAGACAAGGGGAGGGGAGGAGGCAGGAGGAAAGGTGAAGAATCAGAGGTGAAGTTTGGGGCAGGGGACATGTGTTTATTATGCATTTACTTGTAAATATATTAGTTTATGCTATACCAACACTAATCATGCTTTTTTCCACTACACATGACAGAGTCAACATTTCCATTATTAGACTTGCTGTGTTTATAATTTTAATATCTGCATAATATTCTGTTATATAGATATATAAAATCATAATGTTGCTGAACATTTTTATCCATGAATTATCCACTACTGTAAGTAACATCTGAGTGAACGTCAGATGTTTTTACCTCTTTTTTATTATTTTCACTTTTTGAGGGTGGGGGAATATGTACCATGGCACACAAGGGACAGACAACTTGCAGGAGTTGTGTCTTTCCTACTACCATGTTGGCTCTGGGTACTAAACTCAGATCATCAGGTTTAGTGGAAGGTGCCCTTGCCCACTAGTCACCTGCCATTTACTGCACTTCCAGGTCTCAAGGGCACTGCTCAAATGTAGACACCTGCTAAGTATCAAGCACTGTTTAAGTGTTCCATGCCTTACACTTGGTCCACACAATAATTTTCCAGTACAGTTTCAACTGTATGGTTGAGTTAAACGAGCCATGTGTTATCAGACAGTTATCAAAACAATGTCCTGTTCTCTGTAGTTCTCAAGTGTGATTCTAACCATCATTTCTAGATTTTCCCAAGATACCAAGAACTCCATCTTCTGACACTCAAATGTAAGCCAACAACAAAATACTGAACATTTCCTATAGTATAAAATGGAAAATGCCACTGAGTACCCTGGTATTGACTGAAAGAAACAGATTAAAACTGAAAAAAAAAGTCAACTTCTGTATTGCAACTGTGGGAAAATTCAGCAAGGGTGATACAGGGGACTTTTTTTTTTCTTTTGTCCACGTGGGAGGTTTATTGAGGGGAGGGAAGAGAAAGGGCAGAGACAGGTCCCAGGGGATGAGAGCTGAGGAAGAGGAAGAGAGAAAGAGCGACTTTTTTTTTTCAAATAGTAGTGCTAGGAACTGAATTTACAACCTCACACAGCCAGACAATGGCTTTACACTCAGCTATATTCCAGCAGAGGACATTTTTAAATGTAAAATAAGGATTGCATTGGATATTTGGAAACAGTAATTCTTGACCACAATATCAGCCCAGGGTTAAACAGACAGGTTCTGGGTAGATGGATTGTTTATACAACTTTGCAGTGGCCTTTCTGCACACTTGTGGGTCTAGCAGTCTTTTGTGACAGGTAAACGTGCATAAGGACTCTTCCTTTCTAAACTCTCAGCTTACTCTTGTGCTTAGATTGATACAAACAACTTCATTTTGATTTTTTTGACAACTTTTACAGTACACACACAGAATGTACATGTTGGAAGCACATGGGTCCTTGCACTCACAAAAACAGGAATGATAAGCATGCAGCATCCTCTTTTCAAGGAGAAAGATCTATAACCTGTTTTTACACCCAGAAGGCTCATTGGAATAGAAGTGACTAATAGTCTGGTGATCTGCATTATCCTTAGAGTCAGGCCATACCAAGTTCCCACAAACAGGACTGAGGGTGGCTAATAGTCTAGGTGACCTTTGCAGTATCTGTGTGGCCAAGAGCTCCCCCAAGTTTCCACACCACACCAGATCCTTCCCTAGGCCCTTAAGGTAATACATGTAAGCTGGGCAGTGGTAGGATATGCCTTTAAGCCCAGCACTTGGGAGGCAGAGACAGAGGTGAGTGGATCTCTGGATCTCTCAGTTTTCAGTCAGTCTGGTCTACAGTGCAAGTTCCAGGGCAGCCAGGGCAACACAAAGAAACCCTGTTTAAAAACTGGGGGAAAAAAAGATAATATGTGTAGCCTATCTGTAGAAGCAATATTCTTCTAAGAAGTGACATTTACTTTGAGTTGAGTTTCCATGTAATTATGCCTCCTTGTGCACAGGGGATTGAATAAGCCAGGAAACTTTTTTTCCAAATTGTACTGTGCTTAAATATGCTTACAATAAACTGCTCAGGGTCTGACTTTAGAAATATGAACCAGTACTGGCTAGGTCGTGTTGAACCAGATTTCCTTCTTGCCTCTCGAACGTGTTTTGCAGGGACCCCCAAAACACATGAAACAGAATGAATGAGACAGAAAATTAAAACAGATCCTGAATCTTTTTTTGTGTTACAGACTTTCCAAAATATCTGAAGATTGGGACCTCCTCCCTAGAAAGGAAGATCTTTGTACAAACAAAACAATTCTGGATACAATATCAAAAGTTGTTAACTAGTCTCAGAAATAAAAACATGTATTATCTGTCAGTGGTATTACCAGGTAAAGCTCTAATTTATGTGAAAGGAAAGTGGAGTGAGTAAACCACAGTAGGTTTAAATTAAATGAGACACTAAAGTGATGCAATAATGTTATTACAGGTAATAATTATGAAGGATTTTGAGGCCTGGCATGATGGTAAATACATGTAATCCCAGAACTTGGGAGGCTAAGGAAAGAGGGTCACATGTTCCAGGCCAGGTATTAAAACAAAATAATAAATGGAATAAAACATACAGCTCCACCTACATGCTATATGTATTCTAAGATATGTATTTACTCATTTATGATTAACCATAATCATTCAAGTTACACACTACCACCACCTCTGATGTATAGAGGAGACAGTCTGTTAGGCACAGAGAAGACACACAAGTCACTACACTTGATCATTACATTTTCTTCAAAAAGGACTTCCTTAAAGAGGAAGATTTCCAGGAAAGAGCTATATTTACCTCAGAGCACACTTGCTCCCAGTCATGAGGAGAGGCTCACTCTCTGCTATATCCAATGCCCGACATTCTCTCAGGTCTCTGTATCCAGAGAGGTTTTGTGTCTAATTTTTCAGAAGTTGTTACTACCAACATTTTAAGAATAATCTTAATCAAATCAAAGCCTCAAATAACTTAGAATTGACAGTAAGGTTTGCAAGCAGGTAATCCTTATGCCTCAGAATAGAGACTAAGGTAGCATTTTGAATTTTTTAACCCAGGGATTAATAAATGTTATGCAAAAAATAATCTGTGGAGTCACCCTCTTCCTTGTGGTCTATTGCCCACCATGCTACAAGGACAAAGGGAGCAGAGGCAGTGAGTGTGGCTTTGTCTGGCCTATGAGCACAACAGAAACAGCCTCTGGGAGACTGCTTCAGTGTTCCAGCTCAACTTTATTCCAGAGTGAGAGGAGATATGAAGGATGAGGACAGTGGCTGTGGAATCATCTAATTTACATTTGGCAGCATGTTCCTATCATAAGGCTGGAGCACAATGTCTAGTTAGCCTATGTGGCAGCACAGCCCTATCATATAGTTACCATTTGTGGTAGTAGGGAGAAAGCATTTGCAGGGAACTGTGTCAAAGGTCTCCACTAAGTTAAGTCAGGCATCCAGTCTCAGGGACAGTCTCCAAATATGGTCAGGCAGAGAGCAGGAAACCCATCTAGGTCTCTTGCCTTGAGCTCAGAGAGGGCTGTCCTGACATGGTAGGCTGCAACCTTTAACCAACCAGGCCTCCCAACACTGTACCACTGAGCTGTATTTCCAACCCAACATAAACAATTTTAAAGGAATGTTGAGTGAAGTTTTGTACACTGGGCATCGTCTTTCCCTTCTAGATCCCTTTATCCATTGTTCGCAGAGTAACGTGAGTAGATGTTATCAAAAGGTTCCCTGGCCTCTGCGCTGCTGACTTATTTCACCAATGGAGAGCAACAGCTGTATAAAAGGCTCATCAGCACATACTGCATCCACATTAGAAATACAAAGCCAAGACAGACGGACAGACAGCACTAGAAGAAAAGGTGTTTCAACCCAGGCAGGTCTGAGCTTGCATGTAGACATCTTACATTTGGAGTTGGCTAAATGCTTTTCACTCAATTTAACTTCACCAAGTCAGTCTCCATAGTATGTTCCCAAACAGTGTTATGATGAAGGTGACCGGGTTGGTGCACACCTCTGAGACCAGTAGTCAGGAGGCAGAGGCAGCCACATGTCTGAATTCAAGGCCAAACTGGTCAACACAGCTAGTTCCAGGTCATTCAGTCTTATACAGTGAGACCCTACCACCACCAAATCAAAACGAAGCATTGTTCAACCTCTTCTGACACACACAGGGAGGTGGTTCATCACGGAAGGGGACTGTCACCCAAGCATATCAATTTGAGTTTGACTTCCAGGGCCTACACAGTGGAAAGGAAGAACTGACTCATGAGAAGTGTCCTCTAGCCTCCACATGGGCACCCACACATACACTAAATGAATAAATATAGCAAATGTATGTCTCAAAACTTTCTTCTAGTCTTTTCCAAGGTATACAGGTTATCCCTGAATTCATGATCTTCCTCCCTCAACCTCTCAAGTACAGAGATATGCAAGTGTGCTACATATTTCTCTTAAATCATAATTTCAGTACTTTGGTAATCAATCCCTCTTTTTTATTTTGATCTAGGGACTCACAATGTATCCTGCGCTGGCCCCAAACTCATGATCCTCCTGCCACAGCATCCTGAATTCTGGGATGACAGACACGTACAATCACACCTTTGCTGGAAGAACTATCATGTGACATTTGCTTTGTATTTTATATTTTTGCCCCAGAGCAACCAAAGTGTAAAACATTTTGTTGCACTTGTTTTGATAAGCAAAAGTCACATTTTAAAAAGTATTTATTTTTATTTAATGTATATAACTGTCTACCGTTATGTATCTCTGTGTACCACATGTGTGCAGCACCTGCAGAGACTAGAAGTGGGCGTTAGAACCCCTGGAATTGGTGTTACAAAACGTGAGCAACCATGTGAGTGTTGGGAACTGAACTTGGATATTCTGGAAGAGTGGTCAGTGCTCTTACTCACAGGGCCATCTCTCCAGCCCCCACTTACTTTTGACATTAATCCCCACTCCAATTTAGATTACTTGTTTCCATCCACTTTGACGTAGTAAACTATTAATTATCCTGTTCCAAAAAGGCAGGAAAATGTCATTTCATTTTCTTCCAAAGCAATTCAAATATCATGTTACACACACCACCACCACCACCACACCACACCACACCAAATGCTTGCATTCCAGTGTGGAAGTCAGCTTTGTTCTCAATCTGCTTCCCCAGCTCACCAGTCAAAATAGTCCTCCAGGTAGAGGCAGAACAAGAATGTCTTAGTCAGTGTTATCAATACTGTGCTGAAACACAACCAACTCTATTCTATTCTTTTTTTTTTTTTGGCCAGGGCCTTGTGCTTGCTAGGCAAGCGCTCTTCCACTGAGCTAAATCCCCAACCCCTATATTCTTACAAAACATTTAATCAGGGACTTCCTTACAGCTTCAGAAGACACCATTATCCTGATGGGGAGCATGGTAGCAGGCAGGCTGCTAGAGAAGCACCTGAGAGCTACATCATGATCCACAGGCAGCTTTTGAAACCTCAAAATCCACCTCCAGTGACACACTTGCATCTAACTCTGCCTAAATCATGCAGAAATCTAAGTAAGATATGCACACATATTAATAAATAACCTTACTGGCTAGTTACACCTTCTTGTGTGTGATCATTTTCATCTAAAAAGTACAAAAGCCAGAGGATTTTCATAGTGACTAAACCTAAAATACTTGTTTTTAACTTTAGTTGCAATATTAAAATATTTTTCATCACTATATAAAATGCTAGAATTCAAAAGTTGCAGAAAACTAGCCAAAAAAATTTAAAATATCAAGGCTTCACATTACAATGAATTGTTTTTCTCCAACTCTAAATAAATTGAGAAGTCAATTAAATTTAAACAGTAAATGTCAGTTAATGAGCTGTAGCTATATGCCAGTCACAGGTCCATTTAACCTTCATAATCTAGAGATAGGTGGCATTATCCTCAAATCACAGGTCATTCAGAAGTGGGAGAGGTTAATCATAATTTCATAAGGGTGGAGTAAGAAAAAGAATCGTGAAGCGAGACCAGCGTCCCATACCCATCCTAACACACAGGGTACCTCCCTCGCACATAGCTCAGTAGGCCTGTCTCCACTCATAACCTGCAAATCAGTGCAAGTTCATATTCTGTACTCACTTTTTATTCTTGTTCCCATCACTGCATGAGAAAACACATCTCTTTGATGCAAGGATTTTAAAAATTAACTTTGCATAAACTTTATGTTTTTATAGTATATGGTTTCCATTCAATGTCAAAATAATTAAAAATTCAATACAAACAGTGCCCCCTACTCCAATGGCTTAAATTCCCTGTTCATTAATAATGAAAATGAGAGGTGAGGTAGTATTGTGTCCAGGATCATAATTTAGTAATTCAAAATTCAAAGCCAGTTCTAACTTTAAATTTTGTAGAAAAGTTGAAGTATCCTTTTGGGAAAAAATATTTTTTTAAAAAAATTAGGCTTTATAAAACAAAAATACACTAAACTATGTGTATTAGGGTTTTTTAAAAGATTTATTTATTATGTAAACAGTGTTCTGTCTGCATGTCTGACTGTACGTCAGAAGAGGGCACCAGATCTCATTATAGATGGTTGTGATTTGGTTGCTGGGAATTGAACTCAGGACCTCTGGAAGAGCAACCAGTGCTCTTAACCTCTGAGCTATCTCTCCAGCCCATGTGTATTAGGGATTTTGTCAATAAGGAATTAAGCTACAATTCACTTCCAAGCCTGCTTAAAATCTAAAATTGTGTTTTTGCAATTATTAATAAACTGTTTTAATAAAAGGAAGATATTGTGTGGAATATTAGTTGTAGTTTCTGATTTTGTTTAGAGAATTATGTGGCAAATTTCTGAAAAATACGTATTAAAGGTAGCAATTATGCAATCATGTTTTTGATTATTTTAGAAAAACAAAGGTTTGCAATTGATGCCACAAGGCAAAGTATCACACAATTCAACAAGTTAGTAGTAATACAGACTTTCAAAAACCTTTATATCTTAGTTCAAACTATAAAATTACCATTATCTTTATTATTATTTTGCTTATTCTTAGGACTCAGACACATTCAGAAAAAAAAGTATTAGTAAAAATACAATGGCCAACAAAGCCCCTCCACTTAAATCTTAACATTTCACACTAGCTTAATAATTTTTGCATATGAATAGCTGAGTGATTTTTTTCCCTGTCCAATTTATCATGAAACACTGATGAAAATACTATTTTAAAATTAGGAGCTACCAAGTCAAAAATATTAGAATCAACATGGGCAACAAAATTGACTAAACACAAACAAACAAAATTGCTGCAGCTCTTCAAAAGTCCTTTTCATCATCTTTACTTATTTGACATTTCTAAACCAGGCTCCAAGAGTCCTTTGAGTGGGGAAGAAAACAAAACCTGTGTATCTAATAGACCTCAAACAAGCTTCAAACAATAGAAGGTACAAAAATACCTATGTACACAATGAGGGATTTCAGAAAGAGGTGCTGAGGGTGCTGGACCAAACATGAACAATCTCTAGAATACTCTGAAATGTTGTTTGAACACCAAAGGGCTAAACTTTTGAACCTTATAATCAGAACTTTACACATGGAGGAAAAGGTGAAAGAAAAAGAATAGAATTCCAATTTCCTGAAAGGATTCTGTTGTTGGTATTTAACCATGGGACTTATCATGTATTTAAAGGATTGATCTTTTTTCAGATTATGAAGAGAGCTGCGCCTTATTTTTAAAGTATGCTATCCTGATAAGCAAACAGTATTTAGAATGATAACACACTGAAGAGAAAAACACATTAGTGAACAAATTTTAAATTTTGTTATGAGAACAACCTGACAATGCAAATAAAAATATCCTCAAGAATAAGTAAAAAAATAGTTTAATACAAAATGAAATAAAACTATTCACTTGCAACCACTTACACATTTTGTTTTTTCCCAATGAGCACATTTTAAATGTATAAATAGAATGAGGATCAGTATACAGTTGTTTTATAGCAGAGAACCAAAGCATTGCCAAGTACAGAAAAACCACCTCTGCGCTTCTGTTTACTGATGCAAAGCTGTGCTTTATCTTTTTTCCTGCTGAGAACTTATTTACAAGTTTTGATTGATAAGACAAAATACACATAACGTTTAATAGTGATGAACAATATTAAAACATATTAGTCATACTTCCCATGTCCTCATGTCTCTCTCCTTACCATACAGTTTCATAAATGAGACATCTTTATGTACCTCAGGTCTTTCCTCCTGCAAAAAGACTTGACTTTTGGGACAACTATCGTGAACCTCCCCAAAGAGTCTTCATTCTTTGGAGGAGTTTACTTATCACAGCAACTTTTTTGTTTGTTTGTTTGTTTTTTGTTTTTTGAGACAGGGTTTCTCTGTGTAGCTTTGTGCCTTTCTTGGATCTCCCTTGGTAGACCAGGCTGGCCTCGAACTCATAGAGATCTGCCTGCCTCTGCCTCCCAGAGTGCTGGGATTAAAGGTGTGTGCCACCACCGCCCAGCCACAGCAACTATTAACAGTGCTCATTTCCACTTTCCATTTGAAAATATTCTTTTTATTTTCTGAAATTCCCTGTGACTACATATTTATAGCATTATCAACAAAGTTCACGATGGGTGATTACATATTAAAAATGGATGCTTTTTAAATATGAAAAGCATACCTGAAAACAAACTATGACTTACAATTGCCTGGCTTATGAATAATTACATTTATGTCATACTGGCCTAAGCAGGTTAAGTTCGGCGTTATGATGAACCTCATAAATGTTACCTTGGATATAATTTCCTCAGTGAGAGACTCTGACTCAAAAATAAAGTGGAGTGTAATTGAGAAAAAGCACTGGCCTCCCGTCTAAACTCCACATTCACACAAAAACACATATTATATTTATATGTGTCTGTAGTGTTAGTTATGTGACTATTGAACTATGGCACTTTAAAAAGAATAAAACATACTTTTCTTTAATCTTGAGAATTTATACCACTTTATAGTCCAAATAACAAACAAGGTAAGCAACCAGACCACACAGTGGCTCAGGCCTGCGATCCGTGCACTTGGGAGATGGAAGCTCGGGTGTTGAGAGGAATCAGAACTCAAGGTCTTTGAATCTCTGGCTACCTATGATTTCAAGGAGACTGGCTCAAAAAAATGTCCACCAATAAAACCATATTTGTTGTCTGTTGTGATGGCACAATGCATCTAATCCCAGCACTGTAGAGGCAGAGGCTGGTCAATCTCTATGAGTCTGAGACCAGTCTAGTCCACATTGGGAGTTCTAGGACAGCCATGACTACCTAGTGAGACTATCTCAAAAAACAAAACACAAACTCATCCACATTTGTGTAAAGTAGGGAAGGTCATTGTTGCTGATGATGTGCTTAGCCTGCCCTCTAGTGTTTCATTTTAGGTACTACCAAGACTTAAACAGCCTTAATCTCAAAATATGTTTAATAGGATTAAAAACTATGTCATTAGACAAATAGAACATGGCTAAATCTCTAACACAGATAAAAGCCACATCAGAGAAAAGTGGAAGCCCTTCCAGAAGTTAATGGCAATTTCTCTGGAAAGAGCTGCAATATCAATGGTAAATATATAGTATTCCAAGTTTTATTTGTTAAATGGGGCATGAGCAGAAAGAAAACAGTTCAAATGTCATATAAAATATGGCCACTATATTATTAATAATATAGCTGCTGTTTTATTAGTGTATGAAAAGGATTCCAATGTGAATTAGTGAAGTTTTAATATAACAGATATGCATAAAGTAAATAAACATCCCTTTTGATCCTTTTGTAGAAAATTAAGATAATGTGCCATATTTTATAGGTTTAATTTCATTAAAATATGCAGTTGTGTCAGGCAATGGTGATGCTCGCCTTTAATCCTAGCACTTGGGAGGCAGAGGCCAGCCTGGTCTACAGAGTGAGTTTCAGGACAGCCAGGGCTACACAGAGGAACCCTGTCTTGAAAGACCAGACACATCTTATCTTGATAAAGTTTAAATTATTTTAGGATTATTTATAACTAATATAAATCAAATTATATTAAAAGAGAGTCATTAATCTCAGGGGAAAAAATGTAACTGCATATTATATATGGTGATAGGTTTTGTAAGAAGTATGAGAATACTCCAGAATGTCTGCGATCCCAGCGTACTAGAAATTGAGGCAGGAAGGCTGAGAATTTTGGACATAGGAAGTCTTCCTGGCATACTTTAAGTCTGCCTTTAGACATGTTTACTGTTGATAAGAAAATCGACTGAAGTTTCGACTCAACAGCTCTATGATTGTTAGTATTCATTGGCTTGGATTTCAAGCACTGCAGCAGATGACATTACCATTGATGTGCTTATTGAGGCCGGGTCTTTCTGTGTGGTCCGAGTGGACATGGAACTTCCAACCATATTGCCCCCGTGTCTATGTTCATCAAGCTGGACATGGTAGTGCACAGTTACCTGTCAAGATAGAGTTGGTTTGGCTTTTGAACTCATAGTTTATGCTTCTTAATAGGCCAGACATTTTAGCATGAATTATCTAAAGTCGTAAAGAGAAACTGACGGAAAAGTGCTTAGGAGCACCCTGTGTTTTCAATTGCTATGCAAGAGGGCAGCTTCAAGGAAGGCATTAAAGCAGGATGGTTTTCCCTTCATAGGAACACTGGACCATGAAGCCACCACTCTTGGTGCTTTCTGTGTGTCTGCTGTGGTTGAAGTGTTGTCACAGTGCACCTACTTGGAAGGACGCAGCTGCTATGGATGGAAACCTGAATAGTATGCCCTGTTTGCTTGTTCGCCTGACCTGCTGGTGTTTACAGGGATTTGCAGTTAAGAGATAACTGTATCCATTACATTTCATAGGGAAATGTTCTCTAGGCACTTAAACCAAATCCTCATGATGTCAAAAATTTGGATAAAAATAGAAAATTCCAATAAGTCTCCATGAGCCAACATTCACCTATCCAGATGTTTGCAATCATGCAGATAAAGCTTGCCAAATTTTTGCCTGCATTTTCTTTTGTATTATCCAAATGTTTGATGTCCTCTTCACATATCTTCAATGAACAGCAAAATGTTTTCCTAGCTTCTAAAAAATTTAAACTACTAGAGTAATCTCTGTCATTATTTTTATATTAGTCAAAGGATGGGTTGTCATGACAGTGAATCTCATTGTTCTATGCCCATTAACTTTGTTTGGCGATACCGATTTGGGGCATTTAACATTTAGTAAAATAAATTAGCTAAAATGGAGCTCATTTGGAGTCTGCAATTAAATTCAGAGGTAAGAATAGCATCATCAGGATGCCACACTGGCAAAAGAGAAGGTAGAATGACAGTGAATTTATACCCACAAAGGGACAGTTAATGGTGCAAAAAGACTTCTATTAAGTTACTATGTATATGTTATATGACATATATTCTTAGTCTGATGGCTTCTTGGAAGGTAATTAAAACTGAAAAAGGGAAACTGTTCACTGTGTTTGAAGCCTTCTGCTGAGTGTTTCATATAAACCGAAAAAAAAAATTCAGATTTTTCTCTAATACAACCATACCTGAGTCTCCAGTGATAGAAAAAGAAATGGATAAAGGAAAACAGGGCTTGTGGGAAATGACAAGACTGAGATCAATGAGCTCAGATTTGTCTTGTCCAGGAGCTCCCATGTAAGAAACAGAACGGGTCAAAGCGGCAACTGATAGCTAATTCATCATGAAGTGCTTTAGATTGAAAGGTTGTACAAGAACGATCCAGATGCTATTTAGAGGGCACCCAAAACTGGTGAAGTTACTGTTTTCTAATCAAGTTAAAAGAAACGCCAAACATGTCTTCTAGGTCTTTTGGAGGTGGGGGAAACAGATATAGGGGGAGAGGTGAAGAAGGCTTTGATTGGCATTAAGCAGATGAAAATCATGATGGAAAAGAGAGAGGAGGAGCACGCAAAACTGATGAAAACCTTGAGGAAATGCAAAGAAGAAAAGCAGGTACCACCACTGGAAACTGTCTGTTTTTTTAAGCACATCTGGCGGCAATAAAAATTGCAACAATAAATCTGTGCAATTAGCGAGTGACTTCCTTCAGTATGACACATTTTCTGGAGAGCATTTTAAAGTGGAGAAGTTGGAGGAAGCTTTACATTTTCTTGTCTAATCATCTTCCACAGGACCTTGAACACAAAGATTTGGGGTTTGAAATTTAGTTAAGAAGGCTGCTTTCTCAAAATGCTTCACTTTCAGTCTCATTTAAGATATTGAGTCAAAAGTGTTTGGAGAGGTTGTGACTAGATCAGTGGTTTCTAGTCCCTGTTACTAAACATAAATAAGTAAGTAGTTAAACACTACTCCTAAGTATATTTAGGGTAAGAATAGTTAAGAATTCCATATTTCACCGGGCAGTGGTGGCGCACACCTTTAATCCCAGCACTTGGGAGGCAAAGCCAGGCAGATCTCTGTGAGTTCAAGGCCAGCCTGGGCTACAGAGTGAGGTCCAGGATAATCACCAAAACTACACGGAGAAACCCAGTTTTGTTAAAAAAAAAAAAAAAAAGAATTTAATTTTTCTTTTCTTTTTTAAATTTTATTTATTTATTTATTTATTTAGAGTCGGGGTATCATGTAACACAGTCTGTAACTGAGGCTGGCCTTGAACTCCTGACTTTTCTGCTTCCTAAGTGCTAGAATGATGTGTATGTATTATCATACCCAGCTTTGAACTCTACGTTTTAGGTAGTCTTCTGGCTGTTTGAAAATATCATCGGATTTGCCACATCTGATTAGATCTCTAGTCTTACCATGTCATGTGGCCAATAATGAGCTTATAATGAAGGACTGTCATTCTGCCCTACTTCTTGACTACTGCACTTAAATCACCCACTTTACCTCTCTAGACTACTTCCCCCCTCCAAAATCTTTTCAAGCCCCCTAACCTTTCTTTTTTTAGAGAGTTAGTTTAACTGCAGGTCAGCAAGATGGCTCAGTGGATAAAAGCACTCGCCACCAAGCCTGATGACCCAAGTGTAATCCTTGGAACCCACCCAGTGGAAAGAGAATGGACTTTCACAAGCAATCCTTTAACTTCCACATACACACCATGGCAACCTGTACCACACATACACACAAATGCACTTGCACACACAAGTAAATAAATAAATGTAAAAAAATGGGGAGTTATTTCAGTTGCAACTATATAAAAATTCATTAGTCCACCTGATTATTACAATCAGAAGGCAAGTAAACTGAGAACTGCAGGGAAGTGGAGGGGGGAGCTGGCCAATACCTATAAAATGAAGGGATCCTCGGGGTCCTCATACAGTTGGCAGGTAGAATGTCTGATGGCATTCTAGCAGACACCAGAGTATATGAAATAGCACACCGGCCTAGCCCATTTTGTTACATTTATTTCCAGTATGGTCAGTAATTGTAACAGGGGCCTCCTACTGAGCTACATACCAGCCCCATTTTATTTTTCTATTTTTAGTTTTTGAGATGCTAGGGATAGAATACATCCTGGGCTCTACCCCTGACCTACATTCCCTGATCTAATTTTTTTAAATCAAACAACTTTACATATGGTTCTAGTCCAGATACGTATTTTTCTAATAGAGAACAAGTGTTATATTCAAATGTCCTTGGAAGATGTAAAAGATTATTCCCAAACTATTGTATAGGACTATAGATACTACATACTTCACAGTTTAATGATATTAACAAGTAATACAACACTCAAAACAAATATTTTCCAGAGGTTATATTTCAATGCTACCTTTAATCAAAACAGAAATAAAAACTGTAACAGAATAATTTAGAAAATCTGGGCAAGTGGCTTATGCTTGTAATCCCAGTATTCAGGGTCTGAGGCACGAGGATTGCCACAAGTTTAAGGCCAACTACATATTCAGTTCCAAGCCAGTCTGGGCTAAATAAGTAAATAAATAAAGTTAGAAAATATTTTAAATGTTAATGTTGATAGTTACATCTTACTTTTTTTCCTTTTTTAATTTTTGGGGGTGCTGAGGATAAAATTTAGGGCCTCACACACTATAACTGAGCTCTGTTTCCACCTCCATGTTTTCATTTCTGAGGGTACCGTTTAGTAGTGTTAAAGACACTTAGAACACTTTGCATCACTGCAGACTTGTCCTCATTTTGCAAATGCTGAGATCCATGCCAGTAAACACCACCCTATTTCTCCTCCATCCAACCTTTCCTGTGTTTAATTATTAACTAAAACATACAAATGGGCGGCTGGAGAGACAGCTCAGTTGGTAAAGTACCTGATGCACAACACAGAGACCTGAGTTCAGAGCACCAACATGAGAGTATAGTGGTATGTGACTGAAACTCTAGCACTGGAGGAAGACCTCTGATGTTGACCTCTGGACTCAATACATGTTAATTAAGAAAAAATACCAGTGGAGTTCCAATGCACAACTGTATCTTTACCTATGCTCTTATAAAGTTGGAGCCAATGAATTCCAGACAGTTTGTAGAATCTTATCATTCTTGAGCACTGACCTCTGGGGGTCCATAAGGCAGTGAGGATGGAATCTGCCAAGCTGATCCCAAAGCTGTGTAATGGTCACCTACCAGGCAGGAAGATGATGACCCAGCTGGCAGCTGCTAGTCCTCCCCTCTTTTGGCAGCAGTCCAGATGATGAGGAAATCTAAAATAGCTCCTCATTAGGACAATGTGGAAGGCCCCATGCTGGTTCTTCCTTGGTGGGCCTATAGTCTGGCCATCTGGGAATGGGGACACTAAATGTCATTAGTTCAAAACACATCATCTCATGGAATCCTTCAAACATCTGGGTCAACCACACTTTGATTTTTGCAGCTAAGAAAGCTGAGGTTGGAGCTGTTAATTAACATGTCTCTCCAACCTGCAGGAAGCCAGCAGACATGAGCATTTAAGACCTGCTGACTAACTATTGTTCTTATTTTTTTAAGCTGCCTACAACCTAAGGCTGCAATACTAGGAAAATAATATTCCTGTGAGGACCAAGGAAGCAAATATGGGTTTCAGAGCTGGTCCTGAAAAATCCCAGCAACTAGTAAAAATTTATCCCTAAAATTTTATTTATTGCATAAAAATTCATTGCATTAGACTCTAAGTTTGGGTACTCAAAAAATTAACTGGGGAAAAAGAAGATAGAAACCTTAAATTTGGGCTGTGGTGGGACACACCTTTAATCCCAGGATTCGGGAGGCAAAGGCAGGCAGATCTCTGTGAGTTTAGTGAACCAACCCTGTATCAAAAGAGCAATAGAGGAAGACACCCAACTTCAACCTCTAGCCTCTACATATACATATGCACACATATAAACACATAAACTTGCATACACCACACACACACACACACACACACACACACACACACACACACACACACACACGAGATCTGTGATAAAACCCATAATGCTAGCACGTAGGAGGCTGAGGCAGGAGGATCAGAGCCAGCCTGGATTACATATTGACTCCCCTGTTTCACAAAACAAGGGTCTGTAATAAAATGCTTTCAAGAACAAAAACTTCTCCCATATGTTTTTCACTTGAGAGCTGCCTTGGCTCTGAGACCTCGTATAGCCCTCTTTTCCTGAACTCCATCTCAGGCAAGAAGTTCACGTGTGCAGTGGGGCCAGGGGTCAAGTCAGGGATACAAAAAAGGCCTTTTTAAAATTTGTTTATTATCTATCTACCTACCTACCTACCTACCTACCTACCTACCTACCTACCTATCAACTATCTATCTATCTATCTATCTATCTATCTATCCATCTATCTATCATCTATATCCATCCATCCATCCATCCATCCATCCATCCATCCATCCATCCATCCATCCATCCATCTATCTATCTATCTATCTATCTATCCATTTATTCTTGCTGTAGTGCTGTGAGGACCTCCAGAGCAGAACTAAGCTGGCTCCTTACCAATGGTAAACAGGCCCTATCTAAGTATAGCCAGAACCATAAGGGGGCGCACTTGGAATACAGACAAGAAGAAAGAAGCTGATCACTGTAAATTAATGGTTATATACAAGAATTGTGCTTTCTTGCAGTATCTAAACATATGCAACGATTTAAGGAAGCCTAATTAAAGAATTAAAATATCAGTTTTCAAAGCCTTAAAGTCCACCTTCCGTATCCCCCACAGGCTACCCATGCAGATAGAGAAGTCAAAAGATAATCATCGTGGTTTCCCATAGGGGTGATGTCTTTGCTATTGGCTCATCCACATTTAGTGCAACGTTCATCATACAGTAACTATTCAATAAACACTTGGTGAAAATGAACAGACAATGAGATTTTCATGGCCTTCAATAAAGGCTCATTCAGAAGACTTTATCAAACAGAAATCACTGAGGCAGATCTCTGAGGCAGCAGCGAGGACCGCGAAGATGAAAAGACTGAAGTCATTTAAAGGGTCTTAACCTTAGTTTCTGCTGAAGCCAGGTCTTATGTATTAAAGGATGGTCTTGAAATTACTAGGTAGCCAAGAATAACCTTAACTTCTGATCCTCCCCCTTCCACCTTTTGAGAGCTGAGATTTAAAGTTCGTGCCACCATGCCTGTTTAGGTGGTGCCAGGGATCGAATCCAGGGCATTGCGAATGTAAGGCAAGCACTCTATCAACCGGGCTAATTTGGCAACCCCTAGTGCCAATATATGCTTAAAAGGGGGAAACCAACTAAGGTATATATAGACTCAGGAAATGGAAATGAGACCCGTGCTTGTACATTTTAACCAGGAGGCCCTGAAACTCATGAATGAAGTGCAAGAACATTTGGAGGAAGAAGAAAAGTTATGCCAGGCATCTTCTGTGGATTCCTGGGATAGATGCAGGCCGTGTCTGGAAAGTAACTGCATGAGATTTTACACAGCTTGCCAACCTGGTTGGTCCTCAGTGAAAAATATGGTAAGGGGGTGGGGGGAAAGCTCACCATTTTAGGATTCTTAAGACATCCAGGGCATCTTGATTTTTAAATTATGTTATTTTTAAAATGGAAATGATTGATGTTGTCCTTTTATGATCTATAACCTAACACCAAAGTTATATATCACCACCCGTGTGTGTGCAATTTATAGTTTAGAATAACTATCAGTGTTTAGTCCCCTTATAATTACACTCTGAACTCCTGTAGAAGTGCCCTGACTTTGCATTGTATTCACTGTCTGTGGACAGGTTCCAAGTAGGTAGAAAACTCTTTGATGGCAAGGGTCATATTTTATGTGTCTTCCCTTGAGGAGGCTTCCCATAAACATGTCCAACTGCATTTTCAATTATAATATTACAGTCTTTTATTTCAATCTTCAAGCATGTATTTGAATCTCTTTCTCTCTCTCTCCTCTCCGTCCCTCCCTCCCTCCCTCCTTCCCTCTTTCAATTCTACATGTAGCCAATTCTACATGTCCTTAAATTCTGTATATAGCCGGGAAGTGACGGCTCATGCCTTTAATCCCAGCACTCAGGAGGCAGAGCCAAGAGGATCTCTGTGAGTTCAAGGCCAGCCTGGTCTACAGAGCGAGATCCAGGACAGGCACCAAATCTACACAGAAAAAAAAACCTGTCTCAAAAAACCAAAAAAAAAAAAAAAAAAAAAAAATCAGTATGTAGCCACATATGACCTTGAACTCCTGATTGTCATGATCCCACTCCCTATGTTCTGGGTTACAAATATGTGCCATAACACTTAGGTTCATTGCTCCCTCCCTCATTTCTTCCCTCCCTCCCTTGATTTATGGTACAAAATCTCCTCTGAGATGTATCGTAGATTGACCTTGAGTCCATGATCCCTCTCTCTTAGTCTCCCAAGTGCTAGGATTACAGGTGTGCAATACCACATCATCTTTATTTCAATGTGCTTTTCCTCTTATGTATTTGTGTACAAATATGAATAGCTCCAGGTCTCCTTTTGCCCTATCCATGTGTGGCTTGCAGGACTGGCATGTTTTCTTTTTATGCCCTTTGGCTTATCTTCTAGGCAGAGGAATTCACAGAGGGTGGTGACCCACATAGGATGAGCTCTGCCCTTGTAAATTCTTTGATTGGCCTGGATTTCCCTCCCCACTTTGAGAAGTGAGCCATATGTGAAATGGAATGGAATTTCACTCTTTGTGTATATATATTACTATACATCTGGCTTGGCAGTGCCACACTCAATTATAAAAGAGCAGCCACTAAGATGAGGAATATGCCAAGTTAATTTGATGACATTGGTGATTGCATCTGCTCTACTTCTATAGCTATGGTCATTCTCTAATGTTCCAGATTATAATGATGAGTGCTGGAGATTTGGAGGTCGTTCTCATTTGGACGAGACATATAACTTTATGAACTTTTGTTGGGGCTTGTTTCTTATAGTTGTTGTTTTCTGATATTGGGTCTTGCTATATTACACAGGGCTATACATCTCAACCCCTTGGCTTTAGTAATGCCCCCTCCAGCTCAGTCCCTGGTGGAGCTAGAACTATAGTCATGTGTCACCTTGTCCAGTTTTAATGTTTTGTTTCTATGGACGGAATCAGTGACCAAAACTAGGCAGAGGAGAGGCCAGCAATCTATCCAGATTGCTTTCTCTGAAAGGCATTGGTCCTATACAGATTCCTGGATAATTGTTTGGACAGTTGGAAGCTGATGCTCCAGAAGTCATATTCCATAGCTGCTACACTCAGAACATTCTAAGCACTGTGATGTAAAGACAACTGTGGTCTGCCCAGACTTAGATGTCACATCGTATGACATCTTCTTCCTATGAATGGTACTCAAATTTCTGTGACTAGGGTTTCATTCATTCCTTTGACTATAACAAGATGGGTATTCTTGCTGTTAATTTACAATTGTCACTAAGCAACCTAATATATAACCATCCCAAAGCTGGCATCTGTGGCTCAGTGTAGATGTGTTCATTTTGTTTCTTTCCATGGATTAATCTAGTGATAACAAGAGACAAAGTATACAGATAGTAGCTTTCCACTAAATAATCATAAACACCAACAATAATAGTTAGGAGTCAAAAGATAACAGCATTCTTTATAGTTCTAAGGCAAACTTCACAGTAGGCTATAGTCAATGACCTGCCAGCTGCTGCCAGAAGATCAGGTTATAGCTTGTCTACTATATTTTGACCCTTTTAGCCTTCAGTGAGAAAACCTAAGCCAGGAGAAATTTCAGGTCCCATTTCCATAGTTAAAGCTATAAGAATTGTAACATAGGAATTCTCTCTCTCTCTGTGTGTGTGTGTGTGTGTGTGTGTGTGTATGTTTATGTGTGTGTTGAGCATGTGTATATATGAGTGTGCCTATGTATGTGTGTATATGTGTATGTGTTGTGAATGTGTGTATATATATGTGTGTGTGTGTGTGTGTGTGTGATAGTGTGAGTTTATGTGAGTGAATAAATGAGTGGTATATGTGTGAATGTGTGTTATGAGTGTGTCTAAGTGTACATATGTGTTTGTGCATGGAGAGCTTCTTTGATGCAACAGTTAAATATATATATATATATATATATATATATACACATATATATATATATATATAGTTATTTGTTATACATTGTTTTATTACCGTTCAAATTTTAGATTTTTGTCAAAAGTTGCTAAAATGTTCTGCTTCTAACTTGGGTTTTATTTTAAAAAACTTTATAAAAATGTTTTGGAACATATATATTTTCGTTGATCTAGAAAATCTTTTTGTTATAAAAAGAAAATGATGGAGCCGAGCAGTGGTAGCGCATGCCTTTAATCCCAGGAGGCAGAGCCAGGTGGATCTCTGTGAGTTTGAGGCCAGCCTGGTCCACAGAGTGAGATCCAGGACAGGCACCAAAACTACACTGAGAAACCCTGGCTCAGAAAAAAAAGAAAAAAGAAAGAAAGAAAGAGAGAGAGGGAAGGAAGGAAGGAAGGAAGGAAGGAAGGAAGGAAGGAAGGAAGGAAGGAAGGAAGGAAGGAAAAGAAAATTATGGTTATTATTAGGTAAAATAATAAAGAACTAACTGAAAAAAAAGAATGGTAATAGATCATCTCAAAGTCAACCACCTTTCCCTAGTTTGTACAGAACTTAATTTAGAATGACTACCATAAGATGGCTTTAAATTTTACAGTCCTTAACTATCTTATTTTCATTCCATGCCCCATTCTACCCCACAGATGGAGCAATTTTTCAGGAAGATGTACTGATTTCTATTTCCCCTCAGTAAAGATGTGGAGGACACCCCTGCCGCCAAACAGCTGACAGAAGATTTACAAGTGACACAAATGGAGAACCTCTTCAGCCAGCTAGCTGTGGATGTGAAATCTCTCTTCAATATGAGCTTTTACATTTTCAAACAGATGCAGCAAGAATTCGACCTGGCTTTTCAGTCATACTTCTTGTCCAATGTAGACTTAATGGAGCCATACTTTTCCCCAGCTAACCAAAAAGAGCTAACCAAAAAAGAAGAACTTGGGCAAAGGTGGGATATTCCCAATGTCTTCCAGCTGTTTCATAATTTCAGTCTCTCTATGGGAGAGTCCGAGAAATAATTATGAAGATACTGAACACAATTGAGGATTCATGGGAGCCACACAAAGGCCAGTTACTAACGACCCCTCTTCCTCTCTCCCTTTCTTCTCTTCCCTCTTGCTCCCTCTTTTTTTTCTTTTGCTTGTTTTTATGGTATGTGCTGGTGTGCCTACATGTTCATGAATTTGCTGGTGAACATGTGGGTGTGTGGGCCTATGTGTATGTGCACATGTATGCAGAAGCCAGAGGTCAACCTTAAATGTTATTCGTTAGGAGCCATCTATCTTGTCTTGAGATGGAGTCTCTCACTGAGACCCAGGGCTCACAGATTGGCTGACCGGCAAGTCTCAGGGATCAACTTATCTCTTCTTCTGCAGCACTGGTATGAGCATATGCCACCATGTCCAGCTTTTTATGGGGTGCTGGGTATTGGACTCAGGTCCTTATGCTTGCATGTTAAGTACTTTACTGACTAAAGTGTCTTTCAAGACCCTTTTTCTTTCTCCCATTACCTTTGTCAACCTTTTTTTCTTCCTTTTTGTTCCCCCAAGATAGTGTTTGTCTATGTATCCCTGGTGGTCTTGGAACTTGCTTTGTAATCCAGGCTGGCTTAGAAGTCAGAGATCTGTTCAGCTCCACTGGGACTAAAAGCATGTACTAACACAACCAGCTCCTTCTTTCATTCAGAGGCAGAATCTAGGCTGGTTTGGAACTCACAATCTTTCTACCTTAGTCTCCCCAGGGCTGAGATTCATACAGTACAAAGCCTATCTTAAAAAAAACTACTTTAACTTAGGGATATATACTAAAATTAAGTTTGACTTCAGAAATGGTACATATAGGCCAATGAGAAGGCTTAGCAAATAAAGATCTTACCACCAAACTTGATAACCCGAGTTCAATCCCCAGCACCCACCCAAAACAAATTTAACAATTATTTTAAGGAAATGGTAGATGTTTGAGTCATTATACAGTGTTTCTTAAGGTGATAATTCGTAGAAGGTATTCAGAGGTTTAAAGTTTACCAAGTACCATCTCACCTCCATCATGCTGTTTACTTTTCTTAGAGAAAAATTTAAAGCTGAAAGATTTAAACTCTAACAGGCAAAAACTTGAAAACCACAGCTCCCTCCCTTACAAAGCATATGTACACACAGACTCAGCTCAGTTTTTGTTTTTTAAGTCAGTCTAGGTCCTCACCTACTTTGTGAAAAGTATTACTTTTTACAGATCCAGCTGAATGTCCTGTGACATCTCTGAGTCATCTCTTCATCTGTATCACAAAATGGATGCACAAGAACCATAGAAAATGCTTACAAAGATCCTCCAAGTTACACAAAGGACAGTATTTCAGAAGTGAGAGTGACTGTATGTGCTGAAGAGAGAATTCAAATGCCTCAACTTACCTTTTTTGTTGTTTTCTAACAGGGTCTCACTGCAGCCCTGGCTGGCCTGAGACTGATCCAGGTCCTTCTGTCTCTACCTCCCAAATGCTGAGATTACAGGTTCATCCCCTTACACAGCCTCAACCTTTTAGTGACCACAAGGCCAAGTTAAAAGCTACTCTTTTTTTAAAAATTGTTGTTGAAATAGTAATAGGCTAGTGCCAGCTGTTCTTCATTTCTGTTAGCTGTACCTGGCAGCATGTGAACCAGATTCTCAAAGATACCACAAGACCACACAGTTGGCTTCCATCTAGGAAGGGTTTACCTCACATGTTTTAGAAATGGAAGTCAGGAAACAAACCCTTCCTGTCCAATTGTTCCATGAGCAGAGAACAGCCATCATTACTGGAATTGCTGGATTCTATTTCAAGTTCTGGCAGATTTGTTTGGTAAGTTGAATGTTTTCTCCAGTCTAAGCAATATTCAGAACCAGTATCACATAGTAATACTACAGATGTTGATACTGGAATGGAGTTAAATACTTCTTGCCTGGCTTTTTAGGTAGATATCAATTATCTTGGACTAATGTCCAGAACATATTCGCTAGAACAGAATGGTGCTCCTCTTTCATACTGTATAGCAGCCTTGCATAGCTGCGGCTACATTTAAATGTGAAGCACAGGATTTGGAGCATTTCAGATACATCAAAATCTAAATAACTTCCTGTCCTCCCTCCTGCTCTAAGAAGTACATGCCCGAGGTTCTTGCCAAGTCATACATCTGGTGGCCAGCCCTGCCCTTCTGTTCCATCCCATCTCTATGATAACTGGATACCTAGGATCCCTGTCAATGCAAACATTGAAAATAAAGGCCAGCCATGGTGATAATAGACCCTGGCACTCAAGAACGAAAGGCAGGCAGATTTCTATTAGTTCCAGGCTAGTCTGGTCTACATAGTGAGTCCCAAGCCAGCTATGGCTATACATTAAGACTGTCTCAAAAATAAATTAATTAAATAGAACACAGCTTTGGAATGTAGCTCAGTGGCAGAACACTTATTTAGTTACCATATGCAAGACCATGCTTAGTTCAGTCCTTAAGAAACCAACAAACAAACCTACTTAAAACAACAGCTACACACATAAAGATAAAGCCCTATTACCAACACTCCTCCTCTAGATATCACACAGCAAGCCCAACAAAAGAGAAATGGCCATTTCCCAGATAGACAAAGGTGAACTATTGATCTGTCAGGCAGAGGCCACAGGGCATATAATGTGGCCTCCATCACTTTTCTGTACAGGTGGTTAGGAAGGAATAGCCAACCATCCCCAGAAAATCTGCTCAGTATGGGAAAAAAATTATTGAGATAGGATTTCTCTGTGTAACCCTGGCTGTTCTAGAACTCGATCTGTAGAGCAGGCTGGACTTGAACTCAGAAACCCTTTTGCCTTTGTCTCCTGGGTACTGGGATCAAAAATGTACACAACCCCACTGTCCAGCTGTGTGGAAAATATTTGAGCTCTGCCCCCTTGTGGTGGGCAGAATTAACAATTACCTAAAGTTATCGATCCCCTTTATTCCCAGGACCTGGGATCTCCATGTTACAAGATAAAAGAAGAGTAAGTGCATAAAACAGAACTAAGGTTGTTAGCATGCTGACTTCAAACCCCAGAGAGTATTCTGGGTTATGGAGGAGTTCAATGTAGTCACAGGGTCCTTAAAGTAGAAGGGACTAAGAATGTTGCTCAGTGGTAGAGTGTTTGCCTAGCACACAGGAGGCCTGAGTCTGATTGCAAAAGCACACAAAACAAAAACCTGATATCCTCAAAAGTAGAGCAAAGAGGCAGAAGAGAACAGAAATAGCATCATGAGAAGGCTGTTGTCCAACTTTGCTAAGCCTTGTGTCCTGGCGCAGGTTGCCTCTAGGAGCTGGACATAACGCACACTAGGCTTCTCTCCAAGAACTGGCACATAATCAGCCCTGCTGATAACTTGATACTAACCCAGTGAGCCCCACACCAAACTTCTGAAATACAAAAACTGCAGGATAATGAGTTTCAAGCCAATTTGTGGTACTCGGACACAGCAGGAATAGGAATCTAATACATAGCTCTTGTCAATTCCAGTGGTTAAGGGTGAGCTAGTGTTGTGTGTCAGGAAGCTATCATGAAACTTAATGATCACAATCACCCTAAAAGCTGAAATTAGAAAAATGACTAAAACTTAAAAGTGAACTCAATGAAAAGGAAAGAAGAAATCTTAAAAAAATCTAATCCACATTGACATTCAATGATATTTTAAATTTTATTGATTTTTTATGTATTTGTAATTCTTCTTGGAGGGTCTCAAAATTTGATCTGCTTTAGATATTTTCCCAATTTTTAACCCACTGATTTTTTTTGAGACAGGGTCTCATGAAAACCAGGTGAACTTGAACTTTTGAAGTAGCTAAGAATGACCTTGAACTTCTGATCCTCCTGACTTCACCTTCCAAGTGCTGGTGTTACAGGCATGAGCCACCACACCCAGTTTATTAACCTACTATTCATAATAATATATGTATATAGGATACAAAAATTAATGGTCCTCTAATAAATATCATCTGGATTAAGACATTTCTAATTTCTTTGGAATTCCCATATATTTCCAATTATAGCTCTCCTACCCGCCAATCCCACAGTCGTTCAGACCCAACCAAGTAAACATACAGAAACTTATATTGCTTACAAACTGTATGGCCGTGACAGGCTGCTTGTTATCTACTTCTTCTATCTTAAATTAACCCATTTTTGTTAGTCTATACTTTGCCACATGGCTTGTGGCTTACCAGTACCTTACATCTTGTCATGGCAGTGGCTGGCGGTGTCTTTTCTCCCCAACCTTCCACCTCCCAGAATTCTCTTCTCTCTTGTCCCGCCTATACTTCCTGCCTGGCCACTGGCCAATCAGAATTTTATTTACACAGAGCAATATCCACAGCACTTCCCATTTCTTTTTTTTTAAAGGAAGGTTTTAACTTTTACATAGTACAATTACATATAACAAAACAATTATCTAGCAAGAATTACAATTACAATATTAAAGAAGATATCCTATCTATCTTATATTTGTGAGTCTAAGGTTTTATATCTAACTTATCTTTTATCATAACTGAGGAACTTATAACTATCTAGCCTTCAACCACATCAAAGACCTCAGAAGGATATAATACTACCTGAGAACCGGGAGAAGGATGCAAGCAACTTTCAGGAGTCTTGCAAGAGTAGACAGAGACAGCTGGCAGCCTGAACAGTCACCTAATATTCCTTTGTAAAGTTGGGGCATCTGTCTACAGCCCACAGGGCTAGAGTCTCTTGGTCACTTCTCTCAGTGTCCTGTAGAATGTCTGGCAGTTTCCTCTGTGAAGCAGGAACCTGAAGGACCATTTTGTCAAGCAAAGTGTAGTGGTCACCTTTCTATGGGTCCTGCATGCCCAGTTGATCAAGCAGTCCAGGCAAGAACAGTTTCTTGCCCAAATGGCTATTTTTGCCAACTTGAAGATAAACTCCATATGAAGTGTCTTCAATGCCTATCCTCCTCTCTGAAGTAAATTGGCGCTGCCAGGAACAGACATGTCTCACTTTCCAGAAAGTCTAAATTTTAAAAATATTTTAAATGCCATATTCTGTAGACCTTTGAAGTGTTTGAAGATTACCTGTCTATCTGATATCTCTGTGTATACCTAGAAGACTTAACTAACATGGCTATGAGTATGATTATCATAGATGGCCAATTATTAATCTATTTTTAATTATCAATTATAATTTTAAATGAGCTGTACAAGCATAATACCTTAAACAATAGTAGAAATATACACACAGTATAACAAAATTAACTTTAGTTTGTATCAATAGACTAAAATCTATACCAATGTAAAACATTTTAAATGAGTTGTTGTTCTTTAGAAGTTCATTAATCTACACTTTTATCCTATCATATCTATATCATATCCCCTTTTTATCTTTAGAAAAAGATCGCATTTATAATCAACCTGTTTTAAATAAAATAGTGGTTTTTCTCTGTCCCATATCAGAGGGCTCTTCTGATTTGGGACACAAGAAACTCTTAACCTTTTCTTTTAACAATATGTCTGGGTTTAGAGAAGGAGTGAGCCAATTCCATCTCCAAAGCCAGCTTGATAATTTTGGGAATTTGGGCATAGTTTTTCTTACTACTTCCTGCTGGAGGGGGGTGCTGTATCTTATTGGGATACAAAGAAAATTTTAGGATTATGGAGTAGTCCATAAGAGTAAACCTCTGAGCCAGTTGTCTTGAAATCATTCTGGATGTCAGACCATCTGGGCCATGGTGTCACTGGAGACCTTTCAGCACATACTGGCTGTACCAGTTTGCACTTCCACCAACAGTGAATGTCACCCTTTCCAACATCTATGCCAGCATTTGTTGTCTTTTTTTTTTTTTTTAATCTTAGGCATTTTGACTAGGGTAAGATGAAATCTGGAAGTCATTTTATTTTACTTATGTTACATGTATGGGTTTTTTGTCTACATGTATGTCTGTGCACCATGAGCATTTCGGGTGCTCATGAAGGACAGAAGGGGGATCCCCTAGAACTGGAGTTGGTTGTGCTGGGAATTGAACTCTGGGTCCTCTGCAAGAATAGCAAGTGTGCCTATCCGCCCTGGAACTCCCATTTGGACCAGAGGTGAGTGCCTGGGATTATAGTCAGAGATGCAACTGCCCCTGGGTCCCACACCTGGACACCAGCCATCCCAGGAGGACCTGCTCAACTTGGCCCCAATTTTCAGCCATTCATCAGGCCCTGCAGGAAGGCTCCAATTTTTCAAGACTGCAGGAGGACCCTTCAGTCTCCACACTCTGCCCCCACACCCATTTGCCCAATACCCCAGCCACTTCCTGAGACTCAGAGACCAGCTCCCAGCTCCCATCTGCCCTGGAACTCCCGTCTGGACCAGAGCTTCCATCCTGTCCTGGAACTCCCATCCGGACAAGAGGAGCTCCCATCTGGACAAGATAAGGAGACCCCAGGGACTTCCTGAGACTCAGTCCAGCCCCCAGCTCCTATCCGGCCAGCACTTTCATCTGGACCAGAGCTCCCATCTGGCCCAGAGCTTCCATCTGGACCAGAGAGAGGCTCCCTAAATCTTTCAGCTCTCTCTGGACCAAGTACACTGATAAGACCTAGAACGAACACAAGAGGAGATGGGAAGACGTCAAGGCAGAAGTGCATACAACAAAATAAAGAGCAATACAGCATCACCAGAACCTAGCCCTTCTCCAACAGCTAGACCTGAACATCACGGAATGGAAGAAGAAGAAGAAGAAAACAACCTTATAAGTAACATCATGAAGAGGCTAGAGCCTTATGTAGAAGAAATCAAAAATAAAGTGCAGGAATAAACAAACAAAAAATGGGAAGAATGCTATAAAAAACTAGAGGAAAGGACAATTAAAGCAAAAGAAAACAATAAGTTCCTGAAAGAAAATCATGAAAAAGCAAGGGAAACAGTCCAAGACCTGAAGAGGGAAATAGAAAAAATGAAGAAGACACTAGCAGAAGGAATGCTGGAAATAGAAAATCTGAGTAAACAAACAGGAACTTCAGAGGCAAGTATAACCAACAGAATGCAAGAGATGGATGAGAGGATCTCTGATGTTGAAGATACATTAGAAGAAAGAGATTCATCAGACAAAGAAAACACTAAAACCAAAAAAGTCATGACCCAAAATACCCAAGAAATTTGGGACACAATGAAAAGGCCAAAACTACAAATAATAGGGATAGAGGAAGGAGAAGAATACCAACTCAAAGACACAGAAAATATATTTAACAAGATCATAGAAGAAAACATTCCCAACTTAAAGAAGGAAATGCCTATGAAGATACAAGAAGCCTATAGAACACCAAACAGACTAGACCCTCCAAAAAAGTCTCCTTGCCACATAATAATTAAACAACTAAATGTAAAGAATAAAGAAAAATATTAAAGGCAACAAAGGAAAAAGGCCAAGTGACTTATAAAGGTAAATCCATCAGAATAACACCCAATTTCTCAATGGAGACTTTGAAAGCCAGAAAGACCTGGACAGATATAATGCAGACACTAAGAGACCATGGATGCCAGCCTAGACAAATATACCCAGAAAAACTTTCAATCATCATAGATGGAGTGAACAAGACCTTCCAAAACCACTTATCCACAAACCCAACCCTACAGAAAGCACTAGAAGGAAAATTCCAACCTAAGGAAGGCAGATACACCCATGAAAAGACAGGCAATAGATAACACTACAGCAGTAAACCCCAAAGAAGAAAAGTACACACACTCTACCACCAAAAAATAAAAATAATAACAGGAACAAACAATCACTGGTCATTAATATCTCTTAATATCAATGGACTTAATTCACCTATAAAAAGACACAGACTAACAGAATGGATACGAAAACAGGACCCATCTTTCTGCTGCATACAAGAAACACACCTCAAATTCAAAGACAGACACCTCCTAAGAATAAAAGGCTGGGAAAAGACTTTCCAATCAAATGGTCTTAAGAAGCAAGCTGGTACAGCCATCCTAATACCCAGCAAAATAGTCTTCAAACTAAAATCAATCAAAAGAGATGATGAAGGACATTACATACTCATCACAGGAAAGATCCACCAAGATGAAGTCTCAATTCTGAACATTTATGCCCCAAACACAAGGGCACCCACATATGTAAAAGAAACATTACAAAAGCTTAAATCACATATGAAACCCCACACATTAATAGTGGGAGATTTCAACGCCCCACTTTCACCTCTGGACAGATCGGCCAAATTGAAACTGAACAGAGACATAATGGACTTAACTGATGTTATGGCTCAAATGGACTTAATCGATATCTACAGAACATTCCACGTGAACAAAAAAGAATATACCTTCTTCTCAGCACCCCATGGAACCTTCTCTAAAATCGACCACATACTTAGCCACAAAGCAAATCTCAACAGATACAAAACAATTGGAATAACCTCCTGTGTTCTATTGGACCACCATGGTTTAAAGTTAGATTTCAACAACAACAACAAAAAAAAAAACCCTACAGAAATCCTACAATCTCATAGAAACTGAATAATGCTCAACTGAATCACCAATGGGTTAAGGAAGAAATAACGAAAGAAATTAAAGACTTCCTAGAGATCAATGAAAATGAATATACCACATACCCAAACTGATGGGACACTATGAAAGCAGAGCTAAGAGGGAGATTCTTAGCACTAAAGAAGTTGGAAAAATCTCACACTAGTGACTTAACAGCACACCTGAAAGCCTTTGAACAGGAAGAAGCAAAGTGTCAAGGGAGAACAGACGCCAGGAAATTATAAAATTGAGAGCTGAAATCAATAAAATAGAAATAAAGAGAATAATACAAATGATTAATGAAACAAAGAGTTGGTTCTTTGAGAAGATCAACAAGATAGACAAGCCCTTATCCAAACTAACCAAAAGAAAGAGAGAGAGCATCCAAATTAACAAAATCAGAAATGAAAATGGGGACATAACAACAGACAATGAGGAAATCCAGAGAATCATCAGTCCATACTTCAAAAAACTCTACTCCACAAAACTGGAAAATCTAAAAGAAATAGATAATTTTCTGGATAGATACCACATACCTAAGTTAAATCAAGACCAGATAAACCTTTTAAATAGCCAACTAACCCCTAAAGAAATAGAATCAGTCATTAAAAGTCTCCCAACCAAAAAAAAAAACCAAGGGCCAGATGGTTTCACTGCAGAATTCTACCAGATCTTCAAAAAAGACTTAATAACAATACTCTTTAAATTGTTCCACACAATAGAAGCAGAAGGTATATTACAAAACTCCTTCTATGAGGCTACAATTACCCAGATTCCTAAACCAAACAAGAAAGAGAACTACACACCAATCTCCCTCATGAACAATGATGCAAAAATACTCAATAAAATGCTGGCAAACAGACTCCAAGAACACATCAAAACAATAATCCTCCATGATCAAGTAGGCTTACATGCAAGAGTTCATTTCTGGTAAATGCTGTCACTTCTCAGCTCTAATGAAGACACACGTTTCAAGAAAATCACACGTTTCTCACTATTTACTAAAAAGCATTGGATGTAAGAGGAGCTGTAGTTTCTATCAGTTTCATAAGCAGAGTTGAACTAGATATGGTCCGTATGTGTAGGAAACACAGTTCTTTTGTTCTGAGCACACTCACGTTTCCTGCTGTATTAGAGACTCTAGAAAGCAGGAGCATGCTTCTTACTCCAAATCAGAGTGTGTTTCATGGATGAGAACTCTGCCTTGAATTTCCCTTCAGAAACGGAGTTAAATCCCACCCTCTGTGTCGTCTTAAATGCAAGAGTTCATTTCTGGTAAACCCAGTCACTTTTCAGCTCAAATGAAGATACACAGTTCACGAAGCTCACACGTTTCTCACTATTAACTAAAAAGCATTGGATGTAAGAGGAGCTGTAGTTTCTATCAGTTTCATAAGCAGAGTTGAACTAGATATGGTCCGTATGTGTAGGAAACACAGTTCTTTTGTTCTGAGCACACTCAAGTTTCCTGCTGTATTAGAGATTCTAGAAAGCAGGAGCGTGCTTCTTTCTCTAAAGCAGAGTGTGTTTCATGGATGAGAACTCTGCTGTGAATTTCCCTTCAGAAACGGAGTTAAATCCCGGGCTCTGTGTCTTCCTACAAGCAAGAGTTCATTTCTGATAAACGCTGTCACTTTTCAGCTCAAATGAAGATACACAGTTCACGAAGCTCACATGTTTCTCACTATTAACTAAAAAGCATTGGATGTAAGAGGAGCTGTAGTTTCTATCAGTTTCATAAGCAGAGTTGAACTAGATATGGTCCGTATGTGTAGGAAACACAGTTCTTTTGTTCTGAGCACACTCACGTTTCCTGCTGTATTAGAGACTCTAGAAAGCAGGAGCGTGCTTCTTGCTCTAAAGCAGAGTGTGTTTCATGGATGAGAACTCTGCCGTGAATTTCCCTTCAGAAATGGAGTTAAATCCCAGGCTCTGTGTCTTCCTACAAGCAAGACTTCGTTTCAAGTAAACGCAGTCACTTTTCAGCTCAAAGGAAGCTACATCGTTCAGGAAGCTCACACGTTTCTCGCTCTTAACTGAAAAGCATTGGATGTTAGAGGACCTGTGGTTTGTATCAGTTTCAGAAGGAGAGTTGAACTAGATATGGTCCGTGTGTGTAGGAAACACAGTTCTTTTGTTCTGAGCACACTCACGTTTCCCGCCTTATTAGAGACTCTAGAAAGCAGGAGCATGCTTCTTTCTCCAAATCTGAGTGTGTTTCATGGATGAGAACTCTGCTGTGAATTTCCCTTCAGAAACGGAGTTAAATCCCACGCTCTGTGTCTTCTTACATGCAAGAGGTCATTTCTGGTAAAGGCTCTCACTTTTCAGCTCATATGAAGATAAACAGTTTACGAAACTCACACGTTTCACACTATTTACTAAAAAGCATTGGATGTAAGAGGAGCTGTAGTTTCTATCAGTTTCATAAGCAGAGTTGAACTAGATATGGTCCGTATGTGTAGGAAACACAGTTCTTTTGTTCTGAGCACACTCACGTTTCCTGCTCTATTAGAGACTCTAGAAAGCAGGAGCGTGCTTCTTTCTCTAAAGCAGAGTGTGTTTCATGGATGAGAACTCTGCTGTGAATTTCCCTTCAGAAATGGAGTTAAATCCCACGCTCTGTGTCTTCTTACACGCAAGAGTTCATTTCTGGTAAACTCTGTCACTTTTCAGCTCAAATGAAGATACACAGTTCACGAAACTCACACGTTTCTCACTACTTACTAAAAAGCATTGGATGTAAGACCAGCTGTCATTTCTACAGGTTTTCATAAGCAGAGTTGAACTAGATATGTTCCGTATGTGTAGGAAACACAGTTCTTTTGTTCTGAGCACACTCACGTTTCCTGCTGTATTAGAGACTCTAGAAAGCAGGAGCGTGCTTCTTTCTCTAAAGCAGAGTGTGTTTCATGGATGAGAACTCTGCTGTGAATTTCCCTTCAGAAACGGAGTTAAATCCCAGGCTCTGTGTCTTCCTACAAGCAAGAGTTCATTTCTGGTAAACGCTGTCACTTTTCAGCTCCAATGAAGATACACAGTTCACGAAGCTCACACGTTTCTCACTATTTACTAAAAAGCATTGGATGTAAGAGGAGCTGTAGTTTCTATCAGTTTCATGAGCAGAGTTGAACTAGATATGGTCTGTATGTGTAGGAAACACAGTTCTTTTGTTCTGAGCACACTCATGTTTCCTGCTGTATTAGAGACTCTAGAAAGCAGGAGCATGCTTCTTTTTCCCAAATCGGAGTGTGTTTCATGGATGAGAACTCTACTGTGAATTTCCCTTCAGAAACGGAGTTAAATCCCACACTCTGTGTCTTCTTAAACGCAAGAGTTCATTTCTGGTAAACACTGTCACTTTTCCGTTCAAATGAAGATACACAATTCATGAAACTCACACGTTTCTCACTATTTACTAAAAAGCATTGGATGTAAGAGGAGCTGTCGTTTCTATCAGTTTCATAAGCAGAGTTGAACTAGATATGTTCCGTATGTGTAGGAAACACAGTTCTTTTGTTCTGAGCACACTCACGTTTCCTGCTGTATTAGAGATTCTAGAAAGCGGGACATTGCTTCTTTCTCTAAAGCAGAGTGTGTTTCATGGATGAGAACTCTGCCGTGAATTTCCCTTCAGAAACGGAGTTAAATCCCAGGATCTGTGTCTTCTTACATGCAAGAGTTCCTTTCTGGTAAATGCTCTCACTTTTCAGCTCCAATGAAGATACACAGTTCATGAAACTCACACGTTTCTCATTATTTACTAAAAAGAATTGGATGTAAGAGGAGCTGTCGTTGC